>NC_090444.1:175688532-175988532 GCF_031143425.1 Pleurodeles waltl | reverse complement strand
GGAATCCACAAACAGGCAGAGTCACAGAAATAGTATAAGCAAGAAAATGCTCACTTTCTAAAAGTGGCATTTTCAAATACACAATCTTAAAATCAACTTTACTAAATTATGTATTTTTTAAATTGTGAGCTCAGAGACCCCAAACTCCACATGTCCATCAGCTCCCAAAGAGAATCTACACTTAAATCAGATTTAAAGGTAGCCCCCATGTTAACTTATGAGAGGGACAGGCCTTGCAATAGTGAAAAATGAATTTCGCACTATTTCCCTGTCAGGACATATAAAGCACATTACTACATGTCCTACCTTAACCATACGCTGCACTCTGCCCTTGGGGCACCTAGGGCCTACCTTAGGGGTGCCTTACATGTAAGAAAAGGAAAGGTTTAGGCCTGGCAAGTGGGTGCATTTGCCAAGTCAAATTTACAGTTAAAACTGAACACACAGACACTGCAGTGGCAGGTCTGAGACATGATTACAGAGCTACTTATGTGGGTGGAACAACCAGTGCTGCAGGCCCACTAGTAGCATTTGATTTACAGGCCCTGGCACCTCTAGTACACTTTACTAGGGAATTACTAGTAAATCAAATATGCCAATCATGGATAAACCAATCACATACAATTTACACAGAGAGCATATCCACTTTACCACTGGTTAGCAGTGGTAAAGTGCTCAGAGTTCAAAAGCCAACAGCAACAGGTCAGAAAAAAACAGGAGGCAAAAAGATTGGGGATGACCCTGCATAAGCAAAACAGTCCAACAGTCACAGAATATCCCAAAGAGTTATTTTACCGGGGCAGAAGAGCAGCTAAGGGCAGACACAGGAAAGGACAACTATGGACAGGCACAGGAAACAGGAAAGTAAAAGCAGAGCAACATTAGTGTGAACAAAAAGGAATCGAAGTCCAATGCACGATGAGGATCTTGAGGAAATGTCTGCTTATAAGCATTTCCAGGCTGCAGCAAACCCCAGGTGAGGTCTCAGGTGTGTGTAGTTTCAGACACTCGCAAGTCCTGGAGGAGAGAATCCAGTAAAAAAGAGCAACTGGACTTCTCCCATAGAAAATAATGTATAACAGAAACCAGGCTTTCCTGACTACAAGGCTGTGCATTATGGTATTTGCAGTCCCAGGAAGCAAATGTAATTCTACAAAAGCATACCATAGCAAAAAGGGAAACAAACGGGAGTCAGAAATGGACTCTAGATGAGTGTTCCAGGTGATTCCCAGGCTACAGACAGTCCCTTTATAGCACTCCCCTAGAAATGGCACGACATAGTTGTAACAGTGCATGTATGTGTATATGTTTGTGAGTTTGTATGTGACTGAAAGTGAATGGGATTAGATGAAAGTGCATGTGAGAGTGTGTTTGAAAGTGAGTGAGAATATGAGTTTGAAAGAGTATATGAATAAATGAAAGTGAGTGTGAGTGAGTGACTGAAGGAGTGTGAGTGTGTTAAAATGAGTATGTGATTGGACATTGTGAGAGAGAGTGAAAGTGAGTCAGGTATGTAACTAAAAATGGTGCAGCAGATGCAGTTGCACCAGAGACCAGAGTCAGTCAGTGTGAAAGGGCAAGTGTATGTAAATGTGTTTGTAAGAGGGAGTGAGAACCAGTGAGCATACTTGTGTGTGTGAGTAAAGTGAGTGTGTGAGTATTGGTGAAAGTATGAATTAGAGTGAGTGAGGTGAAGATAGAGAATATTAGAGGGATTGAGCATAAGTGAGAATGAAAATGTGTGAGCAAGTGAGTGTGTTTGTTGGCGTGTTTTATGATTGTGTGTCTGCCACTGGCCACGTCATACTCAATAGAATTCTGGTATTATGGTGGTACCCAAGGGAACATGCTGCTACAGTCATATTGGAGATGATTCTTGGCATAAAGAAGGGCACTTGTGGCAAAATGTAGGTCCTGACACACTAGAATTAATTCTTTGATTAGGGGGCCCTAAGGAAAAATACAGCCCCTTGCATTCTCAAGGAAATTCTTGGCATTGGGGCACCCGTGACACAATGATGGGTTGGGAAATTGGAGGTCATTGTTGGCATAAGAGAGGGCATCCAGGGTGAAATGCAGACTGTTAAACCTGGCATCCTTGGTGTAGTTCTCCCCTAACTTTTTGCCTTCAACCCTCCTGTTTTGCTGGCTTTAGAACTCTGAGTACTTTACCACTGCTATCCAGTGTTAAAGTGCTTGTGCTTTCTCCTTAAAACATGGTAAAATCTTTTTACACCCAATTGGAAGATTTAATTTACATGTACGTCCCTACTAAAGTGATAATGCATGTAACCAAAGACTATAAATGTAATGCTACTAGTGGACCTGCTGCATTTATTGTGCAACCCAGTTAAGTAGCCCATCAAACATGTCTCAGGATTGCCATGGAAGCCTACATATGCAGTTTATAAACTGTCATTCTGATGTGGCAAACCCATTGCCAGGCTGAGATCATCCTTTTTAATGCATATAACTTAGCCCTAGGGTAGGCCCTGAACAGCTCAGAGGGTAGGGTGCAGTGTATTTAAAACGTAGGACATGTACTTTCGAGTTTTACATATCCTAATAGTGAAAATTCCCTAAATTTGTTATATACTACTGCAAGGCCTAGCACTCCCATTCAGCAACATGGTAGTTACCTTATTACATGTAATAAGGTGTAACTTCCAATTGGGAACATATAGACGTGTCAAGCTTGGTGTCTAAATAATTATAATTAAAATCCCTATTTAATGGTAAAGTTTGATTTTTAATCATAATTCTGAAAATGCCACTTTTAAAAAGTTGGCGTTTTCCTGTCATAACTGTTTGGTACCTACATGTGACCTGGGTCACATGACTAAGTGTAGCTGGCAGCTGGTCTTTGTATATCTCTACCAGGCAGTGAGACAAAAGGAAGATAGGTGCTGGTAGGATGGGCTACTCTGAGATAGAGAGGAGGAGGACTTGTCAACTACCACACTTGCACATCCCAAAGGCTCTGCCTGAGCATTTGTAAAAAGGTTTTGTCACTAGTTTATTGTGACCTCAGACAAGCTGGGGCCAGGATAGGGAGGAAGGGGATGCATGACACTTCAGGAACATGGAACATCTAGAAGCTTCCTCTACTTCAAAGTTGGCACCAGGTTTCAATGTTGGGCCATTAGACCCAACTCTTCAGTGCACTTCTTAAAATGTGGTCTCTGCCAGGAAGAAAGACTGCTGTGCTGCTCAGAGGACTGCCACTATGCTGGACTTCTGCCCTGCTGTGCTGACCTGCTGCCCTGCTGCCCTCTTGCCCGAGAAGGACTGAACATGCAACTCTGAACCCAGGATCCCTGAGTCACTCAAAGGGCTAGTCAGCTTGTCTCCAGTTCTGAAGCTTCAGGGACATAAAAAGGCTTCCAACAACTGTGAGCGAAGTACCTGGACTCTGACATCTGTAAGTCCCCCTCCTAAGTCGAGCCACCCCAGTCCTGGACCCTGGGAAGTGGACCTGAAGGTACTCTGTTAGCCCACTTGTGGACCCAGCAGAACAGACATATCTCCTCTGCTGCACAGCAAAGCCCGAAGCAGAACCGATGCATCACCTCTGCTTTATCAACTTTCCCCGTGCAAGGAGTCCGCATCATCCTTGCAGCCCGCAGGCCCACTAGACCCACGGTTGGGTGATGCATCTCCAATGCAGAACCTCACATTGCAGCCTCTTATTGCTGGAAGTCTTTATGGCACTGCAGGACCTCGCATCGCAGCTCCTCATAAAAACACTACACAACGCATCTCCAACCAGGACCATGCATTGACTCGGCTGTGCAACTCTTCCCAAACAGTATTTACAACTCTTGTTCAGTGGACCTAACGGGGTCCCTGTAGCGGGCATGTTCTTCATCGTGGTCAGCCCGAACTTGTGAACTTGTCCTGGTCTAGTGCAATCACATATCCACAGTTGGTTCTTTGTGTTTTTTGCCGCTATTTTCACTTAAATATTTAAAATTGCATATCTCCAGTTCTTCTGATTGGCTTTTTGGTGTTTTGGTCCTTATTTAGTTATTAAAATGTACATTATTTTGTTAACCTCTTAGCTGCTGGGCCTTCCCCCCCCAGTGCTGAGCCCTTTTTTGGCTATTTTGGGTAGTTCGTGCTTAGGCCTTCATAACTTTTTGTCCACATAAGCTATCCACGCCAAATTTGCATCCTTTTTTCCAACATCCTAGGGATCTAAAGGTACCCAGAGTTTGTGGGTTCCTCTGGAGGAGACCAAGAAATTAGCCAAAATACAGCTAAAATTTCATTTTTTTCAAAACAAATGAGAAAATAGGGATGCCAGAGAAGGCTTGTGTTTTTTTTCCCTGGAAATGGAACCAACAAAGGGTTTGCAATGCTAAAATCACCATCTTCCCAGCTTTCAGGAACAGTCAGACTTGAATCAGAAAAACACATTTTTCAACACAATTTTGGCATTTTACTGGGACATACCCCATTTTTACTATTTTTTGTGCTTTTAGCCTCCTTCCAGTTAGGGACAGGAATGGGTGTGAAACCAATACTGGATCCTGAAAAGCTAAGCATTTCTGAAAAGTAGACGAAATTCTGAATTCAGCAAGGGGTCATTTGTGTAGACCCTACAAGGTTTTCCTACAGAAAATAACAGCTGAAATAAAATAAATATTGAAATTGAGCTAAAACAAAACAGCCATTTTTCTCCACGTTTTACTCTGTAACTTTTTCCTGCAATGTCATATTTTTTAAAGCAATATATCGTTACGTGTGCTGGACTCTTCTTGTTTCAGGGATATATAGGGCGTGTAGGTTCATCAAGATCCCTAGGTACCCAGAGCCAATAAATGAGCTGCACCTTGCAATGGGTTTTCATTCTATACCGGGTATGCAGCAATTCATTTGCTGAAATATAAAGAGTGAAAAATAGGTATCAAGAAAACCTTTGTATTTCCAAAATGGGCATAAGATAAGGTATTGAGAAGCAGTGGTTATTTGCACATCTCTGAATTGCAGGATGACCATACTAGCATGTGAATTACAGGCCATTTCTCAAATAGACGTCTTTTTTACACACTCTCGCACATTTGGAAGGAAAAAATTTAGAGAAAGACAAGGGGCAATAACACTTGTTTTGCTATTCTGTGTTCCCCCAAGTCTCCCGATAAAAATACCTCACTTGCATGGGTAGGCCTAATGCTCGCAACAGGAAAAGCAACATGGATATATCACATTTTTACATTGAAATCTGACGTGTTTTTTCCAAAGTGCCTAGCTGTAGATTTTGGCCTCTAGCTCAGCCGGCACCTAGGGAAACCTACCAAACCTGCGCATTTTTTAAAACTAGACACCTAGGGAAATCCATGATGTGCTGACTTGTGGGGTTCTCACCAGGTTCTGTTACCCAGAATCCTTTGCAGACCTCAAAATGTGACCCAAAAAACATTTTTCCCTCACATTTTGGTGACATAAAGTTCTGGAATCTGAGAGGAGCCACAAATTTCCTTCCACCCAGCGTTCCCCCAAGTCTCACGATAAAAATGGTACCTCAGTTGTGGGGGTAGGCCTAGCGCCAGTGACAGGAAATGCCCCAAAACACAACGTGGACACATCACATTTTCACACAGAAAGCAGAGCTGTTTTTTGCAAAGTGCCTAGCCGTGGATTTTGGCCTCTAGCTCAGCCGGCACCTAGGGAAATCTACCAAACCTGCACATTTTTGAAAACTAGACACCTAGGGGAATCCAGGATGGGCTGACTTGTGAGGCTCCGATCAGGTTCTGTTACCCAGAATCCTTTGCTAACCTCAATATTTGGAAAAAAATACTTTTTCCTCACATTTCGTTGATAGAAAGTTCTGGAATCTGAGAGGGGCCACAAATTTCCTTCCACCTAGCATTCCCCCAAGTCTCCCGATAAAAATGGGACGTCACCTGTGTGGGTAGGCCTAGTGCCCGCGACAGGAATAGATCACACAACGGTCAATGTTGGTCCTTACATGAGGCAATTGTTGACCCTGGGGTGATCCATTCCTGATGCAGGCACTAGGTATAGGCACTCAAGTGGGGTAGTGTTTTTTATCAGGACAGGTGAGGAATCACTGGGAGGTAGAAGTTTGGGGATCGCAGCATATTCCTGTAGTTTGGGTGACAGAAATGCAAGAAAAATAGAGTTTTTATTCAACATTTCAGCTTTGCAGGGTATTCTGGGTAAGAAAACTTTGGGGAATCCACACAAGTCACACCTCTGTGGACTCCCCCAGATGTTTAGTTTCCAGAAATGTTTGGGTTTTCATGTTTCCCTATATGGTTGCCGAACCCAGGACCAAAAACACAGATGCCTGCCTTACAAAACCAGTTTGTTTTTTGATAGATAATTTTGATGTCTCCACATTACAATTTGGGCAGTGGAATTTTGGGCAGAACTAAATTGGGGAGCTTGCTGCCGCATTCACCTGCTCTCTGGGTTGGGCTAACTCACTATTGCCCTGTTGCACAGACTGTGCTTGCGAAGGGACAACAAGACCGCCCTCATCACCTCCCTCACAATTTACTGGAAGAGGAGTTATCCAATGGGACTCCTCTGACTGAAAAATCACTCCCAGAGTCTGCGCCATTGTCCTATCCCTCAGATGCTGTCTCGATATCTGCTGTCTCAGTCTCTGATCCTATGTCAGAGCTGTCCTCTATAACAGGAGTGACGGCATCAGCAGCAGTCATCCATCAAGATGCCATCTCTGATATTGGCTAAACTGTTGCTCTAAAACACTAGCCTACGTAGACGGTCAAAAAATTGCTGGTGTGTGTGTGATACGTGCAACAGTAGAGGCCACCTTACCTGCGCTTCTTCCCTCAATCAGCACGTTCTTTCAAGACACTCAAAAAACACCTTGTCACATACCATTCGTTACAGTGTTTAGCACCTCCTGCGCCCAGTCCAACAATCATTATTGGTGCTCCCACTCCCATGTCCTCCTCCTCGGATTCCCTCATTACCACCCAGCAAAAGTGCTCTTTATCTCTCCATAGCCACCTCCCCATCCCGCACATACATTTCATTTGTATTATAGCGCAGGTAATGGCTGACTTTACAAATGTACTCACCTATTTACATAAAATACAGATTTGCTCTTTGCAGTAGGCATATAAACCTTCTGCGCTTCTTTATGGCCCTAAATTGCCACTATACAAAAGTCTGATCTTTTTGTAGCAGAAACATAATCACAAGACTTCCTTGACTTTTTTATTGCTGCCTAAAAGCTACAGTTGAAATGCGTTGGTTGAAGTATGTGTGTTGCTTTGAAGTCGCAAGCTGCAACTGCAAGACAACTGGTGGCAAATATATATATATATATATATATATATATATATATATATCTAGATCACTTTTATATGTGGATCTGGTTTTCCTGGGGGCCGATCGCATATATATATCTAGAGAGAGAGAGAGAGAGATATATCTATCTACATGGATTGATATATCTATATATATAGATCTATATATATACATTTTTTAATGTGGTAGGGTTTCCTTGGGGGCCAAAATGTCCCCCAGGGAAACCCTACAACTACTAAAAAAAAGTATTGCCCCCACAGGGGGGTCACTCTGCCCCCTGTCAATGTCTTTTTTTTAAATTAGCCCCTGGGGGTGGCGCGATTGAACGCGATCGCGTCCCCCCCCTAGGGGCCACCAACCATCAAATAAGAAAATATGGCCCGGGGTGGTGGCCCGTTTTTCGAGGGGGCCGACCCCCCCAAGTGAAATCACTGGTGTCTAGTGGTGTTTCCTAGCCCTCGGTTGCGCCTCTGCTGCGATCGAGGGCCAGGAAACACATTCAGGAAGGCCTTGTATGAAAGGGAAGAGTCTCCCCTTTCATACAATGCCTTCCCGAACGTCGGGAAGGCCGTTTGGGGCTGTTTTCCCCATCGGAGAAGGAAGCGTCCTTACGGGCGCTTCCTGCTCCAATGGGGAAAACAACAATGTGACATCAGCAAGCGGTGGGTGGTGGGGGGGAGACACGGAAGAGCTTCCATGTGTCCCAGGGGTTTAAAAAAAAAAATCCTCAGTGCAACGCACCTGAGGATTTTCTAACCCCATCCTTGGTGTCGGCCACTGGTCGTGACCCTCACCAGGGAGGTAGTGTGGGCATCGGCCAGTGGCCGACGCCCACACCAAAGGGGTTAATTTGGTGTGGGATTCTTCTTGTGTGAAGATTTCACATTATTACTGTTTGAAGTTCGCACAAATACTTTAAAGACTGCTGCTAAGTTAAGCCTGACTGCTCTGTGACAAGTTACCAGAGGTTTGAGCACAGGGTAATTTGGGATTTGCTTCTGGCTTCACCCTCACAAAGATTGTGGTTGCTGCTTGAGTAGGGTTTCTCCCCCCTCAACCAGTGGCTGGAGTTCTTACAGACACAGAGCCTCCACGGATCTGAAAGATCTTCTTCTGAGTTCGGATTGGCTCCCACTAACTCAGCCAGAAAGTGCCCTGAGGTAACTATAACTCACACCCTTGCCATGCACTGCTAATTACCCCACATATCACATCACTCATGACCTTTTCAACTATAGAATTGATAATATCCCTGCAACATTTACAGTGAAATTATTGATGAGGAAACTATGCATGGTAGGGGCATGAGCTATAGCTACTTTAGGGCACGGGTTATAGTTATTTGAGACAACTTCAACCATAAATGGTGAATTTCTGTGCATTTTAGAGTTTAAAATGTTACCTTGTTACTGAATTCTCACCTAACTAAAATGCTAATTTAATCTTTGTTTTTTTCAGTGACTAAAATAGATAGATAGATAGATAGATAGATAGATAGATAGATAGATAGATAGATAGATAGATAGATAGATAGAAAGAACAGAAAGCAGTGAACACCAGGTAGTTCCCAAATTTTAGGTGAGGGCAGACCCTTTATGTGGAATACCCTACAACACCACTGAGACTCCAAATCTGCTCACTTCAAGTGTCTGTTTTTTTAGCAGACATTTAAGTATAGGATTAGAACAGTGCCATCCATGTTGAGTTGAAAAATTACAAAAGCTTTTACCATTCAAGTCTCAGCATTACAGCTTTGGATTGGTAAAATACCACCCAAACCTAGAATGAATGAAATCAACCCCTTGACACAGTGCTTTATTTGTGCCTGAAACTCTGCTCAGAAACCAGAGGTCAGCCCTATTAAAGGTTGGTGCACCAAATACCATTTCTACACAGCTTTCAATCCACTTATGACTCTTTAATGAATTTGTATGCACAACCTGCCCCTTTATCTTACTCTTGCCGGTCTGTGCTTTCTCACTTTGTAAAGGTTTTTCTGTCTTTCCCCTCCTCCTTTTTTGCCTCTTTGTGTTTACCCTCTCTTGCTATTGGTAACTGACTGATGGGGAAACATAATTGATGGTCCAACAAATGAGTGCCGGTAGGCCCCGTGGGCAATCACTTGCATCTTCTCAACTTAAGCACTACCTTGACACACGTTTCACTCTTTTTAGAGCTAGTCAGAGAGGTATCGCTTTGTGCAGATACAAGGGAGCAACCAGTATAAGTCAAAACAATCCCCTTTCAAGCTTAGGGTGTCACATAAATTATGCAAAAAATGTAAACAGGGAACCCTGGATATGCCCCAAGTTTTATTTGACGGGGCGTTCCTTTCTAATGAACGTGTGTGTATATATATATATATATATATATACACATATATATATACATATACATATATATATATATATATATATATATATATATATATATATATATATATATATATATATATTCATTTTACAAAAACACAAATCATGTGCTCTGGAGGGCCTTCCTAATATTTTTTGGTCCACACAACACATAACTGGCTTTGACATAAGTCATGTCAAAGGACATTGAGAAAGGCTTTACGCTGAAATGCCAGTTTTGTAAGGAAGTGCTATATATCCGTAGCGCAAACGAGATATCGATCACGTTTGAGAGGGAGTACCCATTTGTCAAATTGTAAACCAGGTCATACGTTTCCTAGGTTTTGCTTTTTTTTTGTTAACTATTTAAGAACTTTTCAGATTTGAAATGTGATATATCACTGAAGCCTGAATAAAGAAAATCTGAAAAGTAGCTTTCACTGGGATTCTCAAACTGAGAGGTCTTTCAGTGTGCTCAAGAAATGATTCACTCAAGCTCTATTTTATGCCATTCTGATAAGGCTAAGGAGTTAATTGTTGAGACTGATGCTTCTGACAGAGCTGCAGGCACTGTGCTGTTGCCGCTGCAGGAAAGTGATAGAGAACATCTTTTTTTTTTTTTATCCCAAATATTGTCAGAAAGTGAATGGATTTTTTTAATTCTCGTAAGAAAACTGTTAGGCATGAAGACGGTGTCATGTACCCCACTGTTTAGGGAGACACACTTGTAAATCGTGTTAGCCCCAAAACACAATTATATGTGTCATACCCATTTCGGAGATAAGGACAATTGGTCGATGTCTCTCACTCCTCTTTCTAATGAGTCATATGTTCTATTAAATAGGCACCCATAGGAGTCAGACAAAACTTTTCAAAGGATCTCTTCTCTGCAAGTAGTATTATAGGTGGAGCTTCGCCATGGACAAAACACTCAATAGTTGGGATTTTGCAATGATTGGTTTTTAGGCATACTTTTTCTAGTGGTCATATGGGTGAGAATGAATGAGTGGTCATATGTGCGAAGAAATCTCAGCCGTCACATCTAAAGTTATGGCAAATCCTAAAATGCCTTTAAACTGTGTTATCACAAATCACTACTATTTTAGTACGTATATTTACATAAGTGTACCAGCCACACAGTTGCCCGGCTATTTTATCGAACTGTGCTCTTTATGCCAAGTCATGTGGTTTCTCGGCGCACCTTATGCCGCAGTTGGCTCCGCAGGTATTCAGCATTTCCCGCTCAGCACCTAACTCCTTTATTTTACGATTCACACATTCTTGAATTTCTTTATACCGTTGTCATTCAATGCATCCCTGTACGTTTCCATACAGTAGTCTAAATAGACAATCATTCGTCCTGGTTTTGTATATAAAGTAGAGCTTTGACAATTAATAGATAATCCTTACAATTGATATTTCATGCTAACACCAATGTGCACGTTATGTAGCGCATGGTATGAAGTGCAAGAGAACGGCTCCTTGAGCAAAAAATAAAGCTGAGTGGGCTTCGTAAACACCGTCTCCATAATAGTATTCTTCAGTGGATCGTCTGAATTCCAAGTTACATCCCTAGTACCATTCATGGGACATAACTCTCAGGTAAGTAATGCTCAAATGTTGCTCAATAAATCCAGAAATTTCTTCAAAATCACGGTAGACCAGCACTACACAGTAACACATTTCTTCAAAGTTGGAACACCTACTTCAGTCTAATGATCTAATTTTATTCCTTCAAAATTAGTAATATTATTAGAATAGGAGCTAATCCACTAGAAAAGTGTAAAATACGTAGAACAGTGTATGTGAAGCTGACCCTAGTGTATTCCTAAATAGATATGGTGCCTTTAATTGTGATGCTGCTCTTGTGGTGTTTGAAACTTAGTACACAATTTCCAATCCTTCTAAAAAGGATGGTGGCTATGTTGCAATACTTGTGTTATCGTAATTGCACTTTGGGCATCATGTGAAGTATGGTATGCAATTGCTGATTCCAATGCCAAGACCTGCTTCAATAATAGTGACACTATGCTTGGTGATTTGTCAATATTCGCCTGCGATAATTTGTTAGTATTTGGCCGCTGAAGTATGATAACTGCCTCTTGTATTGGTGGGTGCAATGTACAACCACAGCATTCAATTATTTCACTCACAGTCCCTAAATGTGTGTAACCTGTTTTAAATGAACAACAGTTTCCTGTGAAACTAACTAAATGTGACACATTTTTCGCTGCAACAATTTTGCAGTAATTTCCAGTTTTGAAGAAACTTAAATTTTACAAATTTAATTTGAAATTGTTGTGTTACATTCATCATATATACTTATGTGCTTGCATGAAGAGATTTCTCTAACTATGGTCATGGTTTTATACAAGATTCTGCTGTGACTCAGCAGCTAATGTTGGCTCTTTCTGTTCTGAAAGACAGAATTGTGGTATTTAAACCACAGAGATAATTGCCAGCATTTTGTAGCAATTGTGGACCCAGTGGCGGAACAAAGGCCCCCGAATTCCCCTGTTGTGTGGGGGGGGCTTAGAGCTCCAGGGGGGGCTCCTCAGCACAGTGTCCTGGCCTGAGAGCTTCTGAGTGAATTCAGAGGGGACCCCTCTATGTATTTTGCAGGGAGCCCCCCTCAAGTTTCATTACGTGACTGTGTGGACCAGCAATGTTTTGTGGGGCATGTACAAGTATAGAATTTCCATAGTAATTGCTAGGTGAATCAAGTCATTGACTACTGTGAGTTGAGCTCAATCTTTCTCTAGGAGCAGAAGAATATGCTGAAGCATTTTCGGTCAGAAGAAGAAAGTTTAGTGCCGATATGTATTTGAGTGGCTAGACCCAGAAGGAGTCAATGTGGACGTCTAGGTTGCAAATGGTCTTTAGGTGGATAGGAAGATGTTGACCCACAACTTATGGTCACTTAAGATCTTTCAGCCCAATTTTCAGGAATGCAAGTAGCAATTTCTTTTGGGGTCAAGCTTGAGATAGTTAGAGCTAGGTTTTCAGCCTATGTGGAACCAGTTTCATTGTTTGCATTCATCGTTCCAGTGGCCAGATGTATATGTTGAAAAAAGAGGGAGCAAGATGAAACTCTGTGGTAAACAACTTTTTTCAGGGCCGGCCTTAGCACTGGTGGCACCCGGCGTGACAATCTGTTTTGGTAGCCCTCCCCCATGACTTCCTTTTCAGATTCCCACACTACCACACGGCAAAAGTTCTCCTCATCTCTCCATTGCTGCTCTCCCACTTACATTTGTTTTCAAAGCTCTGGTAAAGGCTGGCATTACTAATCCACTCAGCTATCTATGTAAAATATAGATTTGTTCTCTGCAGCAGGCATAGTAACCCTCTGCACTACTTTATGATAAGCCAAAACTGCCTCTGGACAAAACTCCAATCTCTCACTCAGGAACATTAATCACAAGTGTTCTCTTGATATTTTTACTGTTGCCCAACAGCTGGACACACACATGCAACACCGCTTCAGGGGCTTTTAAATTGTAAGTTATTGCTAAGCACAATGCCTTCGCCCCTGAGGTCATCACCCCCCCTTCCAGGTCAACATTCAGTGAGGCCACACCAGTCGCACCCCCCTTAATGGGATATCTTAGCTGTGTGACTGCCTTACCCTGACTAGAGTGAGGGTCCCTACTTGGACAGGGTGCAATTATTCACTCAGTCAAAGAATCTTCTCAGGAGAAGCCCTTGAAGCAGGGCAGATCCTCCTACTTCTAAGGACACCTACACTAGACTCTGATGACCTTAGCCAACTACTGGCTCATCACCCATGTACTATTCATCGGCAAGATCATTGTAAAAGCAGTCTATGTTCAACTCTCAAATCACAATAAAAGCAAAATATCACCTGCATGACTACCAGTCTGGCTTAAGATCACACTGCAGCATGAAGTCTGCCACCTTACCTGTCCTAGACAATGTTTCCCAAATGACAGAGGACCTGTCAACACTGTTAACCATTCCACCCTCATGCACACCCTGAGTTCTTGAATGGGATTCACCGGTAAGCCCTTCACTGGTTCTCCTCCTACCTTTCCAATAGGCACCAATGTATACACATGAGCATCAGTGAGTCCCAAAACATTCCTATTACCTGCGGAGTCCCCAAGGGTTCTATAGTGTGCCTGTAATTGTGAACCTTTTCATGGAGCAACTTAATGCTCTACTTACAGTTAACTGTATCAAGGTTTACCAATTCAAAGATGATACACAACTCTACATCAAAGTTTCCTCTGCTTCAGACATCCAGTGCCTCAAAAACTGCCTGTACATTATCCAGATCTGGATGTCCACAGCCTAACTAAGGCTCAACTCATCCAAGACAGAATGTCAGAAAATGCCAAGTAACTGGGATTTACCATTATCACCAACCTCACCACATGGAACACATTGCCACAGAAACAAAGACAGCCTAGTTTGACCTCTCTCTTTTCAAGAAAGTGACACCATTTGTTCCAGAAAATGACTTCAGAAATGCTGTTGAAACCCTCATACTCTTGCATTTGGATAGCTGTCATTCCCTGTTCCATGGCCTCTGGGACTCCACACTGTCACCCCTTAAGGGTAGCCTACGTGTCCGAATGTTTCATCCAGGACCTTATCATCTTCTCATCCCTATTCTGAGGGAACTCCATTAGTTCTCTTGCTGGCTCACACCATCTTCAAAATCAGATGAGTTATTTACAAAGCCATTACAACCAGTGCTCCCAGTTATCTTCCAGACAAAATCACCATCTCTGGTGGTTGTCTGTACACCACAGTGACAACACCGTCAGTCTGCAAACTAAGTATTGACAAAAGGCAAAAAATAAGGCATCAGGCCTTTTCTTTTTAGGTGCCAATTATCTGGTACAATATACCTGTACCATATCCATGAGGCTAGCCACAACTCTGCCCCAATTTAGTAAAGAGTTGAAGATGCCCCTCTTTAAAGAAAGCAACATCACAACATATTAACTGTCTACAAAACCAGCTTTAGGCTTGTCCTTGACCCTCCAAAGCCTCAACTGCCCTTTGGCTAGATTTGCGCTATAGGAATGTCAAGTATATACATTCAAGGTGCTGAGGAGACAGTTCAGTTTCCAGTTGCTTACAAACAATTTTAACAAGGCTGGCTATTTTAACCAGTTTCAACCAGCTTTGATATCAGTATATTGTGGCCTATGGTGTCAATGCTGGAAACAGTTTTAAGAGAACAACCACCTCTGGATATCTTGGATCCATCATCCTGCTTAATTTGCCCAGCAATGATACAACAACTGTTAGACCTGTCAGCCTTAGGCTGGTCTTGACCCAAACATTTTGCTTTCATCCTCCATTTTTGCTGATCTAGTTTTGCCGGCATTAGGATCCTGTGCACTTTACTGCAAATCAGTGTTAAAGTGCAGTATTCACTCCTTAAAAAAAGGGAACATTGGCTTATCCCCACTCAGGCATATTTCATTTGCTTACAAGTCCCTAGTAATGTAGTACTACACGTACCCAAGGCCTGTAAATTAAATGTTACTAGTGGGCTTGCAGCACTGATTGTGCCGTCCATTTAAGTAGCAATTTAAACACGCCTCAGGCCTGCAATTAGAGCCTGTAAGAGCAGTTTCCAACTGCCATTTCGACTTGGCAAAATAAACCTTTTGCCAGGCCAAACATTCCTTTTTAATACACATGCCCCCTAGTGTAACCCCTCAACAGCCCAAAGGGCAAGGTGCAATGTATTTTAAAGTTTGGGCATGTACTTTTAAGTTTTACAAGTCCTGATAGTAAAAAATACCCCTTAAATTTGTTTTGCATTGCCTACCTCTCTTATTGGATAACATTAGAGTTACCTTATTATATTTAATACGCTGTAACTTCCAAATGGTAACATGTAAACAATTCATGTTAGGTGTCTTTGGAGTTGTGATGAAATACCCTCTTTCGTGGTCGGTTTTCACATTACAAATTTGAAAATGCTACTTTAAGGAAGTTATCGATATGAACAACAACAGTTCCAGGTAATGGATAACTGTTACACAGTCAATAAATGTGAAAGATACCACAAAAATAACAATGATAAAGTGTCTACACAAAATTCAAAAATATACTAAATTATTCTTATAAGCTGAATTAGTGGACTTTCCTTGACTTCAAGAGACGACCACATTGGTTGCAAACTTGTTACTTATCTCTTTCCTCTATTACTGGGTCCTGGATGACACTTGGCATCATGAGTACCTTTTTAAGGTAATAATGTTCTGTGGTTTTTCACTTTGCTATTTCCAATACTAATCACCTTTGGCAGCACAGATGTTTTTTTTTTTTTATATGATTTTTTCCTCTGGGTATACAACTTATGGGTCGGTTTGGACAATTTTTGTTCCTCACTTTCCCAATTCTGTATGGCTTACTTTTGTGGTCACCAGATTAATTCAGGGGTGATTTTGTTTTTATCAGTTTATGCACACGATTTGTACACACTTGATACAGGTGTATGATCGCAGTTTTATCACATTATAATTATGTATGTATATTTTTTTCTTTTTTTATGTGTTTGCTATATGTTTTTGCAGCCTTGAAAAAGTCATCAAAGACTAAACATTGGTCTGCTGCCTGCTTGTGGAAAAAACTGTTCATTTATCAAAATGTATCATTCCATATCTGTTCATCAACTGTACACATTATTGGGGGGTGGAGTTTGCCCGGTGGCAAGGTGGCCGCGATTTAGAGAAGCTCCGCAAGCCGCCCTGCAATCCGTCTTTCAATCAACCATTTACGTGCTGACTTGCCCCTACAGTGGTTGGGATGTTGCAGAGAGCTGTGCCCTGAGGACTGAGATACTGGTGGCCTGCTGTGGAACGGTGGGGCCGAGGGGTGAGACCTGACGTTGGGCTACGGAGGCTGAGTCGCCAGAGCAATGTGGGATGGCCTGGGCTTGGAGATCCTGCTGCAGGCGGCACGCAACCTGGGCGCGAGGGCTGGGTGAGGCCCGATTGGAGAGATGGCGACGAAAAGATGCGGCTGACGTTTCGCCCGGTAAGGGATGACGGGCACTTGAGTGGGCTGGGCTGGGACCGCCGCCTGGGAAACGGTTTGGCAATGGCAGCGGCCTAGGTGCGGCCCTGGGAAGCACACGATGTGCTGGCTGGAGTGACTGGAGACACGGGGGCGATATGGTACCAGGCGCTGCATCTGAAGACGAGGTTGGGTGCTGGAAGTGCCTAGAGTGACAGTAGCGGCCTCTTGGTGGTTCGGCTAGGGGCAAAGTGTGTGGGATATTACGGATGCAACGCTGCAGGGAGTGCTGAGTCTCTGGTGGCCTGAGGACCTGGTCGGATGGCTGAAACCCATGACCTACTAAGACAGAACCACTGACGCACATAGGGATACGACGAGGGATGCCGGGTCAGCCACTACTAAACAATAATGTTCAGGTGAGGAGGTAGGGCTAGAAGCTGCTGAATTCGTGACAGCTGGGAATGATGGCAGCCCCATCTCTGTAGAGTGTGACATAGACTCCGAAAATTGGTTGGGGCGCCACACTTTGGCAGTGCACCTGCATCTGCATGCCTATGAGATCAGGCACCATGGGCAAACTGATAAAAACCAAGCTAAACTACGAATTGAGCAGCGCAGGTGCCGGCTGTGGACTGGGCTGAAGCGGGTGCTCCGGAAGGAGGAGATATGCCATTGGGAGAGGAGCCCAAACTCAGACAAATACTAAGGGCAATGCAACAAAGCCTGACGCAGATTGACAGTAAAATAGACTCACTCTCCTACCGAATGGATAGAATTATCGAGCGCCTGGCCAAACATGCAAACATATTTAACCAGTAGGAGAAACGCATCTCGGAGATGTAAGATGGGCAGGCAGCAATGTCCTCTGGACACGTCAAGATGGGCAAAGTGCTGCCAGCGCTGCAGGCTAAGGTTGAAGACGTGGAGGCACGCTCATACCGCAATAATCTATGAATAGTGGGAATAGTGGAGTCCACGGCAATAGTCAATATGGAGAGCCACGTGGAGGGTATGCTGATACAACTACTGGGGCGTGACACATTTTCCAGTCAATTGGTGGTGGAGAGGGCACACCGAGTCTTGCAGGTCCGGCCACTGCCGAGCGCTCCGCCGCGCCCCATAATAGCTAGAATATTGAACTATGGAGATCGAGATGCTGCTCTACGGCGAGCTTGTGAACTTAAGTCTTTGACACATGAAGGAGCGGCAGTGTCACAGTACCCAGACTTTACACAACAGGTGCAAGATGCTAGGAGACAATGTATTCCTGGGGAACGACAACTACGTGAAATGCGACTGGAATACCGCATGTTATACCCCTCAAGGCTCTGAATTGTGGTGGATGGCAAGCCTCTCCTCTTCAAGGACCACAAAAACCTAGCTCAATTCCTGAAGCGCAGAGCAGTGGATGGGAGGGGATGAAACACAAGAGACACCAACTCGAGAGATAGGGATAAATGACTTGTGCTGTCTCGGTGATGCCCGGGACAGGATCACAACACACTAGGTGTAATGATATACCCCGATGAAGATACACCACCCTTGCAGAAGCAGGGGAGACGGCATTCAGTGGCAGAGAACAGTCAGGTGGTGGGGAAGCCACAACAATGTTGCATACAGATGTCAAGTTTGGGCACTGGCTGTACATGTAATGCTAAGTAAATATCAATATTGGATGGGTTGCTGGCATCATAGTGCTGAGAGGGCGGTCGGGCAACATCCATCCTAGAGTGTATACCACTTATTTGTTTGCAACAGGTCTAACTGACCTCTGGGAGGGAGGGGGCAGGAGTAAGTAACTGATGGGCTGGTTGGGGCAATGCCTGCTGTGGGTGGGGGGCAAGCGATGAGAGTTATATGTTTTAAGAGTTTATATTGCAGTATAGCGATGGCAGTCACACGGGTGCAGTATGGCAGACACAACATACAAATAACCCGTAGTTAATGGCAAACAGCAACCCAACAACCTACTCAAGCAAGGGCCTGGATACATTACGAATGATAACATGGAATGTTAGAGGCTTAAACGATGCTAGGAAAACACGTAAGGTAATAGCTTATCTGGAGCGGCTTGAGGTGGATCTGGCGATCCTCCAGGAGACACACCTGGCCCCGGATAGCTCAATGCTTACCCACAGAAGAATGCATGGGAACATATTAGCATCAGGATACACCTCTCACTCTCGCGGGGTACTCATCTGGGCGTCTAAACCCTCGGGGCTCCTACTCCGGGAGGTCGAGAAAGACCCAAATAGTAGATATATAGTCTCAAGATGTAGCAATGGGGCGGTCACGTTTCTCCTGGTTGGGATTTATGGGCCTAACTTTGATAACCCTCAATTTTATTATGATTTAGCAACCAAGGCAGGCGGTTGGGGAGGGTACCCTCAGGTTTGGGGGGGAGATTTTAATTGCACTTTGGACCCTCCGACAGATCAGAAGGGGCACACAGAAGGCCAGCATCTGCAGCAAAGGCTCAGAAAGAGATAGCAGAGGATCTGGGATTGGTGAACATGTAGAGATGCAGGAACCCAACACAAGGGGGATACACTCATTACTCAGCAGCACATAACCTACATACTCAAATCGATCTCTGGTTGGTCTCCAGCAGTATATTGAGCAATTTACAGATAGAACCACCCTGGCCCCGAACGTACTCTGACCATTCCCCGGTCTTATTAATGATGACTCTGGGCCCCAGGCGGACCCTCCTGTTCACATAGCGGTTTGCACCATACTCGCTCCTGGACTCGGTGTTTCAAGGAGAGCTGGCTACAGATATACAAGACTTCTTTCGAACTAACATAGGCTCAGTGGATAGTATCTGTACCATGTGGGAGGTATTAAAAGTCTATATACGTGGTGTAACTATAGCAAACCACGCGGGAGTCTTGTGATCAATCGATGGTAGGCTAGACACACTGAAACAAGAGCTTGCTCAGGTAGAACAGACGCACCTACTCACAGCAGATGGCCCGGTTCTGGAGGCCATGCGCACCAAGCTGGAGGAATTCCAGGATACGGAGCTCACGGAAATCCAACACATGGGGAAATATGCAGTGGCCCATGTCTATGGTGAGGGGGAGAGGCCAGGGATGGTATTGGCAAATATGATACTCCCAAGCAGAGAGAGGGACACGATTACAAAAGTGGAGACTGCAGATGGTAAGGAACTCACAGACCTAGAACAAATAATGACAAGGTTTCGTGAGTATTGCAAAGACCTGTACACCTCCAAAATTGCCCCGGATCTGGGGGCACTGATGGACTATCTGTCACATATAAAACTACCATGGCTAGCAGCCGAGGATAGGGGAGTCCTCAGGGCACCTCTGACTTCAGAGGAGATGGGCCAGGCTCTGGGCAGTATGGCAGAGGGAAAGGCTCCGGGGCCAGATGGGTTGACGGTAAAATTTTACAAGGCTTTCAAAGATATTTTGCTCCCACATAGCGGTTTGCACCATACTCGCTCCTGGACTCGGTGTTTCAAGGAGAGCTGGCTACAGATATACAAGACTTCTTTCGAACTAACATAGGCTCAGTGGATAGTATCTGTACCATGTGGGAGGCATTCAAAGTCTATATACGTGGTGTAACTATAGCAAACCACGGGGGAGTCTTGTGATCAATCGGTGGTAGGCTAGACACACTGAAACAAGAGATTGCTCAGGTAGAACAGACGCACCTACTCACAGCAGATGGCCCGGTTCTGGAGGCCATGCGCACCAAGCTGGAGGAATTGCAGGATACGGAGCTCATGGAAATCCAACGCATGAGGAAATATGCAGTGGCCCGTGTCTATGGTGAGGGGGAGAGGCCAGGGATGGTATTGGCAAATATGATACTCCCAAGCAGAGAGAGGGACACAATTACAAAAGTGGAGACTGCAGATGGTAAGGAACTCACAGACCTAGAACCAATAATGACAAGGTTTCGTGAGTATTACAAGGGCCTGTACACCTCCAAAATTGCCCCGGATCTGGGGGCACTGATGGACTATGTGTCACATATAAAACTACCATGGCTAACAGCCGAGGATAGGGAGGTCCTCAGGGCGCCTCTGACTTCAGAGGAGATGGGCCAGGCTCTGGGCAGTACGGCGGAGGGAAAGGCTTCGGGCCGGATGGGTTGATGGTAAAGTTTTACAAGGCCTTCAAAGATATTTTGCTCCCACATCTAAGTAAAGTTTATGAAAGGATTGTGGAGGGCGGTATAATGCCTCCCTCCATGCTGGATGCCATGTTGATCACACTACTAAAGCCGGGTAAATCACTTGAGCAGTGCTCGTCCTATCGCCCATTGCCTCTGATAAATGTGGAAACCAAAATTTATGCGAAAATCCTTGCTGATAGGCTGGATCAATTCTTGCCGACACTGGTCCAACCAGAGCAGTCGGGATTTGTTCCAAGCCGTAGTCTTACTGCTAACCTTCGTACGTTTTTCGGGGCGATGCAAAATGTAGACCCGAAAGTATAAGATGTAGCGATCTTTCTGGATGCTGAGAAGGCATTTGACTCTGTTGAGTGGCCATTTATGAAGGCAATACTAACGTGAATGGGAGTGGGGGATATATATCTAAGACTAGTGATGACACTGTGTAGGGAGCTTCTGGCCAGGCTGCGGATCAATGGCACGGTTTCGGATGCTTTCCAGATAACGAGAGGCACCATACAGGGGTGCCCACTGTCACAGCTGCTGTATGCTATAGTGGCAAAACCCTTGGCATGTGCACTGAGGGAGTATCACAGCCATAGAGGCTTACAATTTCAGAATTACAGACTGGCGCTCCCTGTCTATGCGGATGACACTTTGCTGTATGTCCGGAACCCACAACACAATGTGGTGCCGATTTTGAGGGAAATAATAAAATAATAAAATACGGTGCCTATTCAGGATTACGGATCAACTGGGGGAAGTTGATTATGTTCCCCCTAACACCAGTCACGCTGCCAGTGGCAATAGATTTTCCGCTTCAGTGGGAAACGGGCCAGTTCCATACCTTGGCATCCGTGTACACACAGATCCAAAGTTAGTACAGGTAGTTAATTATGAAGCGGCAATTCAGACACTAATGAAAGTTGTTGAGAGATGGATCAGGTTGCCATTGTCACTGCCGGGGAGAACAGCGCTCATGAAGATGGTAGTGCTCCCTACATTCCTGTTCCTTTTCCAGAACATACCCATGTTGCTCTCGAAGGCGTTCTTTGTAGCCCTAAGGGTGCTGTGTATCAGGTTGTCCTGGGCTGGGAAGCAGCTGAGAGTTAAGTGGGGGACTCTGACCCTGCCGTATGAGATGGGCGGATTAAACGCACCGGACTTGGAGCTCTATTACAGGGTAGCACATGCTGCGTTTGCCCACACATGGGTACACGGGTCCCGAGAGTTGTCCTTTTTAAAAATTGAATGGGAACTGGCTGCCCCGGACCCTCTGCCGAGTTTTAGAAGACTCAGAGTGTTCGTGTCACTGAATGCCACCACTTGGGCTTGGCATGGCTTAATACAACAACAGAGGCTTGTTCTCCTATACTCTCCGCAAGTCCTGCTGAGTTGGTTTACATGGTATACACTGTGGAGAGACGGAGGATCCGTGGATGCCATGTGTAAACTGACAATCATGACAATGGGAGATTTCTTCCGAGAAGGGAGCATGGACACTTGGGAGGAGATCGTGGAATGGGTAGATGGGACAACTCCTCTTTTAAAATATCAGTACTACTGGGCCCGACACGCAATGGGAACTTTACTGGGGGAGGAGATGAGTGAGCCTTCTGAGGTACAACCCCTGTCTTTGGTGCTCACTGAGGCACAGCTGCGGCGCTTAATATCCCAGCTGTATGCATACACACAAAAAGAACGTACACATGAACACGCAAAGGCACGACTTGAGTGGCAGCGGAATCTGGGGGTGCAGCTCACAGATGAGCAGTGGCGGTATTGCTGTTCAAAAACTCGTGAGATATCCCTAAGTGGCAGACACCGCCTGATGCATTTCAAATACATATATATTACACTCCTATGAGGCTACATAGATATGGGCTGCGCTCAGATGCCAGGTGTCCAAGATGCAGAGAGGACCAGGCTGACTTCCACCATGTGGCATGGATGTGCCATGGGGTTTATTGCTTTTGGGACCAAGTACTCACTGAACTAGAAAACATAGGAGGGCACAGGCTAGATCATGAGCCACTTTTGTCAATACTAGGCTGGGACAGGGGAGTACCAAAATTGAGTCGCCGGGTTATGGCGATCGGGCTGCTGCTAGCAAAACGACGCATAGCAATGAGATGGGACCGGGGTCCAATACCCACAATATCTGAATGTGATAGAGATATGGTATCTTGCAATACGCAGACATACGCATACAATGAACTGGCACCTCCTACCAGTAGACCAGCACCATACTGGGATATATACAAACAATACTTAATTGGTAAAGAAACGGGAGAACCAGAGGGTAGGATACTGAATGCGAAAAAAGGACTAGCATTTCCTAAACACACACCACCGTCTTTGGATGCTTGGCGGCAACCTGCCGGAGACCGTCAGATGTGAGTGGATGAATAAGGGGAGGGGGGAGCACAGGAGTCCTGCACTGCATAACATAAACACACTGTTAGATAAACAACACAATGTACTACGCTTGCATAGATGAAATGTATACTGAGATAGGACACATGAGACATAATGTGTGTTGCTGTGCTCATTAGTTGAACACTCTACGTACCACAATTTTAAGAATGGAATGTATACTGGGATGTGCCATTAAGATGTACTGTGTGCTGATGTACCCACTTGCTGTGACCATTTGTCCATATGCTCTCTCCCCTTAAACATTGTAACATTGGATCACACCCAATTTGGCTATTTAATGTACTTAAAGTCCTTAGTAGAGTGCACTATATGTGCCCAGGGCCTGTAGATTAAAAGCTACTAGTGGGCCTGCAGCACTGATTGTGCCACCCACTTCAGTAGCCCCTTAACCTTGTCTCATGCCTGCCATTGCAAGGCCTGCTTGTGCAGTTTCACTGCCTATTCGACTTGGCATTTAAAAGTACTTGCCAAGCCTAAAACTCCCCTTTTTCTACATATAAGTCACCCCTAAGGTGTGTCCTAGGTAACCCCTAGGGCAGGGTGCTGAGTGGGCAAAAGGCAGAACATGTACCTGTGTAGTTTACATATCCTGGCAGTGTAAAACTCCTAAATTTGTTTTTACACTACTGTGAGGCCTGCTCCCTTCATAGGCTAACATTGGGGCTGCCCTCACACATTGTTTGAGTGGTAGCTGCTGACCTGAAAGGAGTAGGAAGGTCATATTTAGTATGGCCAGAATGGTAATACAAATCCTGCTGAATGGTGAAGTTGGATTTAATATTACTATTTTAGAAATGCCACTTTTAGAAAGTGAGCATTTCTCTGCACTTAAATCTTTCTGTACCTTACAATCTACGTCTGGCTGGGTTTAGTTGACAGCTGCTTGTGCATTCACTCAGACACACCCCAAACACAGGATACTCAGACTCACTTGCATACATCTGCATTTTGAATGGGTCTTCCTGGACTGGGAGGGTGGAGGCCTGCTCTCACATAAAGGACTGTCACACTCCCTACTGGGGCCCTGGCAGACAGGATTGAACTGAAAGGGGACCTGGTGCACTTCTAAGTCACTCTTTGAAGTCTCCCTCACTTCAAAGGCACATTTGGGTATAAAAACAGGGCCTCTGCCCTACCACCTCAGACACTTCCTGGAGAAGATACCTGAACCA
Organism: Pleurodeles waltl; assembly: GCF_031143425.1. Lineage (NCBI taxonomy): Eukaryota > Metazoa > Chordata > Amphibia > Caudata > Salamandridae > Pleurodeles > Pleurodeles waltl. The sequence goes on along the minus strand of NC_090444.1, from coordinate 175,964,099 downwards.
GAACCTGCACCCTGAAAAGAAGAACTGCCTGGCTGCCCAAAGGACTCACCTGACTGCTTTCTGAAGAGGACTGCTGCCTTGCTGTTGCCCTGCTGTCTTGCTGTTCCCTTGCTGTCTTGCTGTTCCCTTGCTGTGCTGCAGAAGTGCTCTCCAAGGGTTTGGATAGAGCTTGCCTCCTGTTCCCTGAAGTCTCGGGTCCAAAAAGACTTCTTTCCTGCAGCTGAAATCCATGTGCAGTGAAAATTCGATGCACCACCTGCAAAGAACGATGCACAGCCTGCTCGCGGTGAAAAATTCACTGCACGCTGAGACTGGAACGATACAGCCCCGACTTTGTGACAGAAGATCGACGCAGCACCAGCGACATAACCGGAACTGTGATGCACGGCCCTACTGGATCAACGCAAGCCAACTAAGAACGACGACGCCCGACTTCCTGAGAGGAATCGACGCAGTGCCTGCCGTGCGGAAGAAAATTCCACGCATCGCCTACCGGAATCGAATCGACGCAGCCCCTGTGACTTCGCTATGCAAGCCCAGGATTCCAGGCATCGTCGCCGGGGTGTCTGAAAACCCCGCAACCCGAAGAGGATCCAAGTCTGCACGCCGGAAATCGATGCAACGTCTTCCCCGCATGGAAAATAACGACGCTAGTCTGTGTGCGAAGGGGCGAAACTGACGCACACTCACCGTTTTCCAAACACCTCCTCCTCTGTTGTCCCTTGCGAGAATTTTTCAACGCAAACCAGGTACTTTGCCCTGCAAGAGACTCTTGTTGTTTCTCGGAGAACTTAAGACACTTTTTATTGCTTTTACAGTAATATTTCAACTCTAAGACACTTGAAATCACTTTCAGTGATATCACTACATTTGCTTATTTCATCTTTAATCGTTTTGACCTGCATTTATCCAGATAAATATTATATATTTTTCTAAACACTGGTGTATTTCTGTGATGTTATATTGTGGTATTGTATGATTTATTGCACAAATACTTTACACATTGCCTTCTAAGTTAAGCCTGATTGCTCAGTGCCAAGCTACCAGAGGGTGGGCACCAGATAATTTGGATTGTGTGTGATTTACCCTAACTAGAGTGAGGGTCCTTGTTTGGACAGGGGGTAACCTGACTGCCAACCAAAGACCCCATTTCTAACACCTGGTGAACAAAACTTAACTGAATAAATCACCTAAAAATTGTGATCAAACAAGAACCACCAGTGTTGGATGAAGTGACCATGCATCCTGTCCAGAAAATGAATCATTTGCTAAAAACAACAAACTACTGTTATTTTTTTTATCACAAATACACCCTCAACATAATAGATATAGGGAATCATGGTAGATTCTATATCTGTTAATCACCCAGTGAAAGAGTATTACAATATTTCTAAGCCGCCACTTACCCAGTTTAAAAAGAAGGCCCAAATGGAAAAACTCATGGCACCAATCAGAAAATGAGCACATCTCTTAAATTGGAAAGGCGAGGAAGGTAGGCCCATATTTATACTTTTTCACGCAAAACTGGGCTTACGTAGTTTTGTCTGAAAAAGTTTACTGCGAGCTAGCACCATTCCAAGACACCGGCTGGGCGTCTTATTTATGGAATGCTGCAATCCAGCGCAAAGGGTGGGCTAACTTCATGGAAAATTACGTTAGCTGGGTGGGGGTAGCGGTATGGGAAAAGGAGGTTTTACACTAAAACAAAAATGACTCTAACCAGCCTAGTGTCATTTCTTGACACTAAACCTACCATACCACATGACAACTGTCTTAAAAAAGACAGGAGTCATGCCCACCACCCCAATGGCCAGCACGTGGGACAAGGGTCCCCTGGGCATGGCTATTGCACCCAGTGCCATGTGTTGGCGCCCCTTTCATGTCCCCCAATGGCACTTTACAGAAAAATCTAAAATACTTACCTCTACTTACCTGCACTTACCTGGGATGGGGTCCCCCATCCTCCGCTGTCCCTCTGGTGTGGGTGGTGTTCCACAATGGAAATAGGCCCACATGTCCCCTAATGCCTGCCCTGACCCAGGCGTTATATAATGGCGCTAAGAAGGCTTAGCACCATTATTTAGGCCCTCCTCCCTCCCGTGCACCATTTTTGCACAGGAGAATAAATAAGGCGCCTGGGCCTTAGAGTCATGTTTTGCCCGGGAACACCTACCTTGCATCTCATTGATGCAAGGCAGTTTCCTGCTAGCAAAAAATGACTTTAACTCCAAAACTTTGGCGCTAGAAGGGTCTAGCGCCAAAGTATAAATTTGGAGTTAGGTTTGCGCTGAATTCGCATTAAAAAAATGATGCTAATTCAGTGCAGAGTATAAATCTAGGCCTTAGTGTGCCACTCTACATTACTGCAGGCACAAGGCCACCGCTAAAGTCTTTGCTCACCTGGTAGCTCCAAGGTATGCTATCTACAGTGTCCACTCCTAACTGAACATTGATGCAAAGACACGAAGCACGCACGCTGAACGTCCCTAGGGTGTTCTAGGCGGCGCTTGCTGTAGAAAACAAACAAAATACAACATCTTACAAACATGAAAGAGCCACAGAACTACAGGTCAAAGCAAGATGAAGAAAAGTGGCTATTTCAAAGAGGCGCTAGGATAATAAAAAAACAAACTACAACAGCCTATAAAATTGAAAGAGCCACACAACTATGGACCACAGCAGGAAGTGGAGAAACATCTAAGAGGCCATGCCCAAGATGACCCGACCTAGCAGCACCTGCCCAAGCAGGGACTCTACCTTTTAAAACTACTTGCATCACTGTGATTTAACGAAACACCTGCAGACGAAAAGAAAAACTAAATTCAAAAGGAAAAACAATTCCCAAGATTACATTATAGGTTATAATTATAAAGACAGAAACTCCACATTTAGAGCAATGTTTTTGAACATTAAATGGTCCTGTTAAAATTACAATTTTAAAATGTAAGGAGGAATCTAAAGCTGAAGAACGGGAGCTAACCACGAAGCCTCATGTGCTGGTTAACATTGATACTAGGATGGCGACCTTTACTATATATGCCAGGATCATATGTGAAAAGGTCTCTGAGTGCAGCGTGGCACTGGAGAAATATATGGATGCCATAAGAGCATCCAGTATCTGCTTCACGGGCCTGGCTTGCCTCTGGTATGACAATGAGTTTAGATCAAGAAAGATTGTATTATCCACCAAGTATAGATGGGAAATAGAAAATGAATTTGGGTTACAAAACATGACCCCCACTAGGCTGTTGCTTTATATGCCTTTTCACAAACGTAACAACACAGTGGGGGGGTCAGTCAACAAGGCATCGTGGGAGCTTGCTGGAACCTACCATTGGTATCCTTGTAGATTCAGGCATGAATTCTCCAATTGTCGGCGAAGTCCTTTAGTCTTGCATTACATGGGGAGTGCAGGCCAGAGCACAGCAGGATGGGGTAAGGGTGCGAACAGAGGGGTTATTGGAAAATGCAAGTCCACTGGTTAAACTGAGAGCCAACCAGCTTTTGGGGTCCCCCTGACTTTGGCCCTGGCTTTTGAGGTACCCCAAAGTTGTGGGAAGGATTTACACAGGTGTTTCAGATATTCTAAAAAAGGACCACTCAAGGGAATATGGGTAGAGAAGTTAAGATCCTGTAGGAAGAATGCCAGGGTGGAGGCAGAAAAACTTTTTAAAAAGAGGCAAGCGGCCTAATGGCAGGCCTGTTTGCACCCCTCACCCCCCATTACAACACCTCATTGTATCTCACTAGGTTAGTTCCTAATACAACACTGAGCGAGTTTTGTTTGATTAATTGCCTTTCTTGGTCCCTTAGGGCAACAGTGAATGACTTTATTAACCAATCGGAATGTGCAGTCACATAATCCAGCACAGTCATAGACTTAGTGAGAGACTGTCTAAGGGAGCGAGATGGGCAAAGGGGACAATAAATCAGTGTTCTGGTTATTTCCAGTCCACCCTGAAAACCTTCAGATCCAGGTAATTCAGTTCCAAGGATTCTACTGCACTGGCATGGCCAGCTTTAGAGCTGGTGGCGTCCAGTCAGACATTCATTTTTGGCATCCCCCATCCACATTGATCTCCTGCTTTGATTCCCTCACTACCATGGGGCAAAAGTGACCCTCATCTCTCTACAGGCCCTCTCTCACATACTTTTCATTTGTTTTAATGCACTGGTAAAGGCTGGATTTACTAATAAGAATGTAGATCCACCCAGGCAAACCCTTTTTAGCAACATTGATAATAGATAATAAAAGACTGGGGAAAAAACATAACATCCGAACATTTGCTATGCAGTGTGGTTGCTGCGCTTGAACATTAATCAAAAGCATTATACTACCATTTTTATTGCTGAATGAAAGCAGGATGCCCGAGGTCAGCGGTCCCCTTCCCAGGTCAACGTCCAGTGTGCCACACTAGTTGCACTGCCCTAAAGCTGACCCTGTAAATGGGAAAGTCGGCGTCAATTGGGGGCTCAGTGGCTTGTGCAGTATTCAAAAAGTTCAGCACTTTCTTGGGGTGGGGAGTCGGAGGTGAGAAGAGTGGCAAGGTTGGAGCAGGTGATGCACTACTCAACAATATTTTAATGGTCAGCAGGACAGACAGATGAAGATGCTAGAAATGGCTGTCGAGACATATGGCATACCATTAGCTACAGACAAGATTGAAGGGCCAGACAATAGCATTTTAGGCACAGAGCTGTATTCTGTTAAGGTAGTGTTAGGACTGACAGGAGCAAAACTGACTGCCTTGAGGCAATTGCTAGAGAAGTGACATGGAAAAAAAGCTAAGCAGAGAAAACTACAAGTGGTAGAACACACACTGCACTGGTAGGGTGGTGGCCTTGGGTAGGGCATTTTGTAACTGCCTTTTTCCATGAGAGCGACAATAAAACCACATCACAGAATAAGGATAACAGAAAAAATCAAACATGACACGAAGATGTGTAGGAAGCTTTTAAACACTATGATGTCACAACGCTGTGGCTCCAAAATGACCCCTTTACATGGCCTGGATTTTTTCAGATGCTGGGGGTTTTGGAGTCTATTGGAAAGGGCACTGATGCGCTGAGAGCTGGCCTCAGGAGTGGAGTGAAAACGCCAACGCATTGTGTTCCTAGATTATTTCCCTGTGGGTGGCGAAATAAGAAAGTGATATTTGTGATTGATAACCCAGCAGTGGTGCATGTGATTAACAGAATGATGACCAAGAATGAATATATGTTGCAGCTGTTGATGCATTTGGAAGACAAAATCATGTTCAGAGGTGGGGAAGATCTGTGGTTTACCCTTGCATTGGACATGAGAAGCCTGGGAGGTCCAGAGGTTTTGCGGGAGATCGTAACGTGAGACCTGTGCATCTGGTGGGACACTCCTTTAAGTAGACGGACATATAGGATGTGCTGGGTGGAGGTCTTGCAGTCAGATCATTAAGAATACAGAAGGGAGGGCAGGGTCTGGAAGAGAGGGGGAATTACATGATCAGTTTTGTAAGGGAACAGACTGATAAGGGGCTGGCACGGTGGGGGTAATATGGCAGGGATTGCTTTCTCCATCTGATGTGGGGGTATGATCCTGTGTGACCCGTTTTGAAAATGAGGCATTTGGAAGAATAGTCGAGAGAAAAGGGTAGGGTGATGAGGCTGAGCTAACCAATGATGATAAAGGTGTTGAGAAGCCTGATGGTCTGTGTCAGAAGTACAAGCGGGTCCACCTAGGAGAGTATGCTGTGTGGGAATATTATTTTTTGGGCATGTTGAGTAACTGAACTGGTGGAGACAAGACGTGATCAGCATTGGAGTTGGGAGATATCACGAGTAATGCACAGGGGTTGCACCTTCAGTTGAAATGAGGTAAGACAGATCAGCAGGGTTGAGGGAGATTAGTTGTATGAGGTGGTCAGGGAAGCTAGGGATTTGCCCGGTTTACTTGCTGGGTCAGTGTTTGAGCATCCATGGCACAGGAGAGGGCGAGTATTCAGACACGGAAACAGGGTAAGAGTTTTGGCCAGGTTCTTGCTGGGTATAATGAGACATTGTCCGAGGCAGGCGGTGTAATGATTTGAATTCAGGATTGTGTTCATTCAGAATAGCTGTAGCAATGGAAGGCTACTGCTAGATAATGGGTGCCAAAAGGCTGAAAGGCTTGGGGAAATGGAGACATAACTGTATGTGGGGGGATGCGAGACAAGGAAATGTAGAGTTTTAAGGCAGGCCTAGCAGTTTGTGATTTTATCCTATAGCTGTGAGGACGAGAAGGGTAGAAAAAAGGAAGTCAGGATATGCAAGCATTTGGTTGTGAAGTGGGCTGGGGAACAGGCCAGAAAACAAATGTTTGGTCAACAGCTGGGTTTGGACCATCAGAAGGCGTAACTGTGGTGATATGGTTTAGATGGTATGAGATAGGGGCAGCTGATACCCATGCAATGTGAGCTCAGGGGGAAATAACTGTGACCTCATGCAGTGATTTTACTCCTTTGGGAGAATTACTTGGTTCAATCCACGAGGCTGGAACTTATAAATAGGATGAAGAGAGATGTTGAAGCCTAATGGAATGTTGCTCAGAAGGATCTGGCTAGGGGGCCCAGATGCCGGCGGTGATTAACTAGTCAGTGGGGAAATCTCAGGGCTTTGCAAGGCCAAAGAAACCAAGTTTACCAGACACAAGAGAATAGTTTTTGAGTACCCCCCATTGTTCCACCATGATGGGGTACACCGCTACCTGCTTAGAAACAAGTTATATCTGGAGTCAGTTATGGTGTCGGTGAAAGAGTGGGTGAATGAGACTGAGGACGTGTAGGGGAACAGAAATAGCACCTAAGGGGAAGACTTTTCTTTTAGAGATTTGAGTGGTCAAAGATTCAGAGATGGTTAAGCTGGAAAAAAAGGATGGCGGGGCAGAGTGAGTATGGGGAGAGGAGGGAAGAAGAATCAGTTAGATGGGCCTGCTCCAATAGCTGGCAGGCGACTCAAACAAGTACACGGATTGTCACAAAGGAGAACAAATGAGATTCTTAAGACAAAACGTTGGAGATGTCATCGCCGGTTATGGAAACCTAGGAGGGAAATGTTGGGAAGGGAGTTGTTTAGGGGTGGAGATACGGCTTAGTAACGTTAATTAGGGCGTATTAGCATGTGCGGCTTAACAGAAGGGGGTAGGATTTCCCAGCTTCTTCCCAATAAAAACTGCTTTTTGCACACGACATATTGGAGCGGGGTAATGGTTTCCTCCCAAGCGCCTGTCATGCCCACGACTCACTAGGATGGTGTAGCTAAGGGCATAGATGAGTCTGCGCAGTACAGTACAGCCGCCCTTCAGCTCCCACGAGGCACACATGGTTTGGGCCTGCAGATTGGTGCTGGATTTGCTGCGCACGTCTTCAAAAATGCTGCCTCTTGGCCGCGGTGGGGACGTGACGATTGAAGCTTTAGCTACTGTAACACGCTCATATCTGAGCGGATTTACATTTCACATGCTAACGGTAATCGGCAGGAGATGCAGGGGCTCAGCGTCTGGAAAACCCCTTATCAAATGCCGTTTTTAATCTCCCACTTGGAGTGCCTGCGGGATACCATTCCGAGACTTCTGAAGTCCTGTGAGCACTTGAAGGCTCCGGTTACGCGACCTGCAAATCCCCTCAGCTCTCGATGCCCCTCGCCTGCCCTCACGGGAATGCCCAGAGATGAGGGGATGGACCAAGGGAGGCTGTAGGCCGCACTGACAGACTTCCAAACGCATTGCGCACAACCAAAGAGGCCCTTGAACTGCCCACTGCCCGCTACATGGCTGCGTGAGCAGCATAGACTGGAACCAATGCAGACAGGCTCCTCGGGACTTAGACGTCTGCTGCTCTGAGCAGCGCCGGGGACAAGAAAGGAATGGGTATTGGCAAGAGGCTGGCACCTGCTGTTCTGAAGAACTTGAGAAGCCTCTGGGTTTCAAAGAAATTAAAACTGCAGACAGAGCTTTTCTTAAGGGCTGCCAAATATGACAACTCGCTGAGTGTGCTGGCTCCGCTCGGACTGGTGCAGCCTGCCTGACCCTGGGGAGAGTGTAAAAGTGTGTGCGACGTGATGTAGTGGCTGCTTCCGGGTGCTTGAGTGCCCAGGAGAGGAGAGTCGACGTTCACCGTTCGGTTATCAGTAAAGCATCCTTAGTTTCTCTCACCCCAAGAGGTGGATTAAAGAGCAGAGACACAGAAATACCCCTGGCAGTCCTGGAGCACAGCAGTATTTTCTTTGACCGGGGAAGCACTTGAAAGGAGTCTCTGTAGAAATCAACGAGAAATTGAACAAACATTAATAGTATCTAAGAAAACATTCCAGAGATAAGTAAAAAGGTATTAGATCTCTGGTGCCTCAAACGCACCAGTTATAAATAATCTTGCAAGTTTTACAGTCTGTCCTTTAAAAATGCCAAACTGCTTTACATATCTAAGTTTTCATTGGAAAGCACATACCATTAACCGGCCAAGGGCTTGTATTTTTACAAATTCATCTTTTCCCAGGAAGGCCCCCATTTAAAGGAAACAACCAACCTCAGAGAAAAGAGTTCCCCAAAATATATATCTTTTATACAAGTGAGGAATTTGTATCACCCAGAAGTAAGGTATCCAATTAATATCACAAACTGACCTAGCAACAGAATTATTACATATTTGCAGCAACTCAGTGGATGGACAAGTCCATTAATGATAATTCCTACACCTGTATAGCACTCTGTACCATTTGTCTGGTTTCTAGGCGCTGATAACATGTTAATTATTTCAGAGCTCAATAGCACTTATTTTATTAACGTCGAAATTAGGAAAAAAGTTCAGTGGATCGACCAGGATTTTAACTTGTAACCTTTAGGTTATACATATATCACTCCAATGGATGCTTTAATCTACTGAGGTATGGTACTGGCTTAGTAATGAAATACTATATAGAAAGTAAGACAGAAAATGGCATTAGGACTTATAAAAGGAGTATTGTCCATTACAGATAAAAGCAAGACCCCTGTTTCAAGTTAAATCCAAACATTTTGAAAGCAAAAGGTTTAAATCGCTCTTGTGTCTTTCCCATTTAGGCAGAGAACACTCATGGTTTATTCACAGCAATTCATCAAATGGTAACTTATCTCGCTTGTTCAAGTGTCATTTTTCTGGCAAATACTCTGTGCACCGAATTGCCAAAATACACTTCCTGGGACAGTAAATGATTTAAGCATTTTCTGAAAATAGTGGATGGTATGCCATTAATTCAGTCGTTAAAGAAAACCACATTAAAACAGTCAAAATATTCTATGGGGGTTCAAACATCCATACCCATGGCAGTGTTTAATTTTCTTTTTTTTGCCATAATTAAGGTAAATGTGTCCAGGATCAGTCCTTGCAGTTGCCCCTCAATTCAAATTGCTTGATGAATGTGCAGTATTTATCACCTGTAATGAATTGAAACTTGAAAAATAGACCCTTTAATACACAATTTAGTGAGTGACTTTCTAAAAAATGTTGGCTAAGAGTTATACAATCGATTCAAGGGATAAAAGTGATTAGCCACGTTGAATATGGAGATGGAAAATTAACCTGGCTAAGATTTCCAAATAATCTTTATAGAGGGGAACATTGCGGCCAGCTCACACACTAGTTAGGACCTCTAACAGTTGCCCAGCTTTAATGCTCTCATAATTACTTCACCACCAGAATTTAAGCCTGTCTCTATAAACTAACAGTTGTCTTCCATATGAAGCATTTTATGCATTTTCAACAGAATTACCTGTGGTTTGCCACTTATACTTGGATTCAGTTAACACAGGGTTGGGCAGTAGCTGGACCCATACGGCCTGCTGCTGGTGGAGTAAGATGGAGACAAGCTAGAGGAACTACCAGGGCAAATGGCCATAAAGATGCCAAAGAGGTAACAAAAGGATATCAAAGGCAAAGACAGCAAAAACAGCATCTTTGAATCAGACCTAACATGCTGGATTCTGCCAGATGGATTCGATCTGGGGTAGAGAACAGATGTGAGTGCAAAGCTCTAGGTTGCTGGTAGACTTGAGCACTCGGAGGTAGTCAACAGGTCCCCCCACAGCTTCAGTCACCATCAGCGGTCAGGCAGGATAAGCAGAATGAGTGTGGGTACCATTATCAAGGCTCCCGAATGAACAATCTAGCAGTCCTTTCAATACAGTCAGAAGAGTCATCAATTTTTCACACGATGAGGCCAAGGAGCAGCACACTGAAAACACACAAGGTATCAGGAGTTACTTTTTATGGCATGATGGGTTAGTGAAGGAAAGGTTCCCCATGGAAGAGAAAATAAAGCCAAGCAAACTAAGAAAGATGAGAAGCAGGAAGGTGACATTCCTTATAGTATCAGTAGTTCACCATGTATCATGCTGGACTTACTCCAAGTCTAAGCTGGAGTATATGTACAACTGTTTTGGACTGTATGAAGTATAAAAGCATAGTTTGTGAATAGCAGAGGGCTTACTTTTTGTGGGTGAGTGTATGTCCCTCCTTAAACCTCTCCTTACCCCTCCCTAATCCTCTTGGTGCTCCTTCCTTACCCCCTCCCATTTTCCAGCCACTCTCCCAACTCTCTCCTATTTACTTCTAAAACATAGGCCTACTTGTGCTGAAATCGCCATTGACAGAATGGAGATGTTCCCACATATGAGTTAGAAGAGGCAGAGATGAAGGCCTTTGTATTTAGTGTTTCAAAGACATGTAAAACTACGTCCTGACAAAACTCAGGCAACTAATTGACTTACCAGCCTAAGCCTGCCAAAATAAAGCTCCGAATGATGAGTACAACCAGGGTCCCCTATTTTGCTAGAGGAGATCATTGTCACAATAAAAAAATGGAAAAAGGCAAGGCTATTTACTGAAGAAAGTAGGCACCTGAACTGTTAAAAACACAGTAGACTTTGTAGCTTCGAAATAATCCATTTAATTATATTCCTATGAGAGGAGGAACGCGAAAATCGTGGTGTCAAGCGATCATAAAATATATAATAAATTTAAGAAACATCCAGGAAAATGTGAGGAGTATAAATCAATATCTTCACTAGGTTATGACTAAGGGGGTTATTCTGAAATTGTGGTCCTTAGAATAAATAAGGTTCTGTTGCACTTGTGTAATAAAGATCAAAAGGTGTTTAAAACAGCTAAAATACTAAGGTCCTGTTAGAAATGGGGTCTTTGGTTGGCAGTCAGGTTACCCCCAGGCCAAGCAAGGACCCTCACTCTAGTCAGGGTAAGTCACACGCAATCCAAATTATCCTGTGCCCACCCTCTGGTAGCTTGGTACTGAGCAGTCAGGCTTAACTTAGAAGGCAATGTGTAAAGTATTTGTGCACTAAATCATGCAATAACACCATATAGCACCACAAAAATACACCACACAGTGTTTAGAAAAATACCTAATATTTATCGTGATAAATACAGGTCAAAAACGATCAAAAATGCAATAAGTAAATGTAGAGATATCACTAAAAAGTGATATAAAGGGGGTCATTCTGACCTCGGCGGTAAAAGGCGCCTACCGCCGGTCAGAAATCCTCCATAATCCCGCCGCGTTCGCGGAAACCCGCCACGGTCATTCTGACCCGCAGAAGGCAAACCTCCGAAAATCCGACCGCCACAACAGACCGCCAGACCAGCGGTCGGCGGAAAGGTGGAGGTGACCAAACCTCCACCGCCACGCCAACAGAAATACGCCCATCCCATTACGACCCACGAATCCACGCGGCGGTCATTCAAACGCGGTATTCCATTGGCGGGACACACCGCCGCGGTCAGAATACACACAAACGAACAAAACTCAGCCACATTGGACGATTTGAATCCCACACACCTGATACACATACACACACCACTCCCACACACACAATACAATATAAAACACACACCCACATCACCCACAAACCCCTACGCTAAAAAATTCGTAAAGAAGGCAAGAGCGAGACACCAGCATCCAAAAAATAACAGCCACAGCCACTCAACACCATCACCCACACACTATCCACACACAAAACAACACACACCACCACACTCAACTCACTTAAATACACATACTCCACCCCACACATCATACACACCACCCCATGGCACCCCAAAGACAACCCCGCTTCACAGACGAAGAACTCAGGGTCATGGTGGAGGAAATCGTTCGGGTAGAGCCCCAGCTGTTCGGCATACAGATACAATACACCAGCATTGCCCGGAGGACGGAGCTATGGCAGAGGATTGTCGACAGGGTGAACGCAGTGGGACAGCACCCCAGAAATTGGGAAGACATCCGGAAGCGATGGAACGACCTACGGGGGAAGGTGCGTTCCATGGTATCCAGGCACAACATCGCCGTGCAGAAGACTGGCGGAGGACCCCCACCTCAACCCCCACAATTCACATCATGGGAGGAGGAAGTCTTGAACATCCTGCATCCTGACGGCCTCGCAGGAGTCGGCGGAGGAATGGATACTGGTAAGTTGAAGCTTCAATACTGCTTCCCCCCCACATGCATGCCAAATCAGACCCCAAACCTCACCCCCATCCTCGAACCCCACCCTCACCCCCATCCTCGAACCCCACCCTCACCCCCACCCCCACCACCATCCTCACCCCCACCACCATCCTCACCCCCACCCCCAGCACACCTATTCCCCGCCAATGTCTCACCATCACAACCCACACATCCCAAAACCTAGGCCTGCATGCGTCCACTAAGCATGGACACCCATCACCAAAGCATGCCCAATGCATATACACATCCCCCCCACAAGCCACCCTCACCAAAGCCCCCACACACGAATGCCAGCACTTGGGGACACGAGAACCCACAGATACACCCATATGCGACACATTGAAACTATAACCATACCTCTATACCCCTGCAGGACCCGACCGTCAACACACCGCGGCGGAGGGGCCAGAATTCTCCACACCCCCCACCCAAGAGGCCGTCAGCGATGACAGCAGCTCTGTCGACCTGGACACCGATGACCAGCCCGGACCATCGGGGACCTCTGGACAGTCGGTTCCCCTCACACAGGCCCAGGCCACTACAGACCCAAACCCCTCTGGGAACACCAGCACAGCTCCCACCCAGCGGGCCCATGCCTCTGTCTCCAGGGCGCGTCAATCTGCGGTGTGTCTACCACTACAGGGCACCCAGGATAACCCACCACCCCAACAACAACAGGGACCTGGGGGCAGTGGTAGTGGGCACACCGGCCAGGGGGCAGAGGCCCAGGGAAACAGGGGAACTCGGAGGGCAGCTGTGCGACAGGGGGGGGAGGAGAGGCCCAGGGAACCCACTCTCCACGAGGTCCTCACCACCATCATGGGAGCATACAACCGCTCCCAGGAGACGATGGCGACGGTACTGGCCCGGTTCCAGGAGATCCAGGTGCTGCAGGAGGAACACTATCGGGGGTACAGGGAGGACATCAGAGCCATCAACACCACCCTGGTTACCATGGTAGGGCTGCTGCAGGACCTCGTCAACAACAGGGCGGACACTGAACAACACCCAAGGGCCCCTGCCACTAGCCTGGACCAAGAACAGCCAACCACCTCCGCCGGCGCTAGTGGACAGGAGGCCCCCGCACAGCAGCAGCCCACCAGACCCCCACCTCCTGCAGGAGAAGAACCACCCCGCAAGAGGGCCCTGAGATCTCGCAAGAAGACAGAGTAGGATGTCAAGACCCCCGCCAGCAAAGGATACCACCTGATGTCATCCCACTGTCCCACATTGTCACCCTGTCCATCCTTGAACTGCCCATGCTCCATCTCTCCACAGGCCTCTGGACAATGCACCTGTGTGACTGTTACTCTGGACTCTGCCATGGACATTCCTTCACCATAGCCCCCACCCACTTGAAACCACCCATCCCATTTTGAGCACTTAAATAAACACCTATTTTGCACCAAAATATCAGGAGTCTGGCTGTGATTTCAATAGATTGTAATTGACATGACAGTGCAAATATGTCCTTGTACATGGTGAAGTCAACAAACAGCTGCCACAAAGCTGTAGTCCATGGGGAAACGAAGCACAGGACTCGTAGTGGGGACCCCAGATCTGAAATAGGGAGGGAAAAGCCAAAACTCAGTCATCATACACTGGGGCAAATAGACAGGCAGCAGAGATGCAGGAGAGTAGTTAACATTTACTAAATTATCTTTGAAATGTTACCTGTGTCCTATTGGAAGTACTGTTCAATGATTCTGTCCCTGTTGTCTGTTTCAGCCCCGTCGTCTTCCTCCTCGTCACTCTCCTCAGGTTCCACCGCTGCCACAACACCACCGTCTCGACCATCCTCCTGCAGGAAAGGCACCTGGCGGCGCAAAGCCAGGTTGTGAAGCATGCAGCAGGCCACGATGATGTGACACACCTTCTTAGGTGAGTACATTAGGGATCCACCTGTCATATGCAGGCAGCGAAACCTGGCCTTTAGGAGGCCAAAGGTGCGTTCGATCACCCTCCTAGTACGCCCATGGGCCTCATTGTACCGTTCCTCTGCCCTGGTCCGGGGATTCCTTACTGGGGTCAGTAGCCACGACAGGTTGGGGTACCCAGAGTCCCCCACTAGCCATACACGGTGTCTCTGTAGCTGTTCCATCACGTAAGGGATGCTGCTATTCCTGAGGATGTAGGCGTCATGCACTGACCCTGGGAATTTGGCATTTACATGCGAGATGTACTGGTCAGCCAAACACACCACCTGGATGTTCATTGAATGGTAATTTTTTCTGTTCCTGTACACCTGCTCCCTGTCTCTTGGGGGAACCAAAGCCACATGGGTCCCATCAATGGCACCAATTACGTTGGGAATATGTCCAAGGGCGTAGAAATCACCCTTCACTGTAGCCAATTCGCCCACCTCAGGGAAAATGATGTAGTTCCTCACGGATTTCATCAGGGCAGACAACACTCTGGATAACACCTTCGAAAACATGGGCTGAGACATCCCGGAAGCAATTCCCACGGTTGTCTGAAATGACCCACTTGCCAAGAAATGGAGTACTGACATGACCTGCACCAGAGGGGGAATCCCTGTGGGTTGGCGGATGGGGGACATCAGGTCGGGCTCCAGCTGGGCACACAGTTCATGGATAGTGGCACGGTTAAGACGGTAGGTCAGGATAATGTGGCGTTCTTCCATTGTCGACAGGTCCACCAGCGGTCGGTACACGGGAGGATTCATCCGTCTCCTCGCCCAACCCAGCGGACGGTGCCTAGGAAGGACAACATGGAGCACACAGTCAAGCAACCCACAGGTACGTACTCACAGCTAGCACAGTATACGATTCTCTATGCAGTGAATGGCGTGTCTGAGTGGCTATGCAAGGCCTAGGCCTGTGTGACGCACTTGAAATTGAGCCATGTGGGCCCTGGAAATGGCGGCTGCCTGACCTGTGAAGTGTGACAATGGGATGTGAGGTCAATGCGCTGGCGTGGCACACCGCGGCGGGCGGCGGGCGAAGACCGCGGCGCGAAGCCGCATTGGTTAACATTGAAGCCTATGGGTTTCAGGAGCCAATGGCGAAGGGCGCCGGCGGTGGCGGGACGCACCGCCGCGGTACGCACCGCCGCGGACGTGACCGCCATTTTCTATCTACTTATCCACTTGCGACTTGAACTTTCACAGGAGAGGACCTATACTGCAAGTGTTGCTGTGACCTCGGTCTGGAAGGGACAATGGCTGCTGCGACTGGGGAAAGGGCCCCTGCCTTCACTGGAGAGGAGTTGGAGAAACTTGTGGATGGGGTCCTCCCCCAGTATGCGCTACTCTACGGTCCTCCAGACCAACAAGTGAGTTTAATTCAATATGGATTTGGGGCCACTGGCTGGCTTGGGGGCCTGGCGGGGATGGGGGGCATGTTGGGCCTGGCGGGGGGCCTGGCGGGGATGGGGGGCATGTTGGGCATGGCGGGGGGCATGGCGGGGGGCCTGGCGGGGATGGGGGGCATGTTGGGCATGGCGGGGATGGGGGGCATCTTGGGGCTGGCGGGGGGCCTGGCGGGGGGCCTGGCGGGGATGGGGGGCATGTTGGGCCTGGCGGGGGGCCTGGCGGGGATGGGGGGCATGTTGGGCATGGCGGGGGGGCATGGCGGGGGGCCTGGCGGGGATGGGGGGCATGTTGGGCCTGGCGGGGGGCCAGGCGGGGATGGGGGGCATGTTGGGCATGGCGGGGGGCATGGCGGGGGGCCTGGCGGGGATGGGGGGCATGTTGGGCATGGCGGGGGGCATGGCGGGGATGGGGGGCATGTTGGGCATGGCGGGGGGCATGGCGGGGGGCCTGGCGGGGATGGGGGGCATGTTGGGCATGGCGGGGGGCCTGGCGGGGATGGGGGGCATGTTGGGCATGGCGGGGGCATGGCGCGGGGCCTGGCGGGGATGGGGGGCATGTTGGGCATGGCGGGGGGCATGGCGGGGATGGGGGGCATCTTGGGGCTGGCGGGGGGCCTGGGGGGGATGGGGGGCATGTTGGGCATGGCGGGGGGCATGGCGGGGATGGGGGGCATGTTGGGCATGGCGGGGGGCATGGCGGGGGGCCTGGCGGGGATGGGGGGCGTTGGGCCACTGGAAAGGAAAATGCTGAGAAACTTGAACGTGGTATTTCTCCCTCCCTGTACGTGTCACATAGGTCCGCGCCCATGAGAAGATCGGGATTTGGCGTGCCATCGCCAAGGAAGTCCGGGCCCTGGGGGTCCACCATCGACGGGGCACCCACTGCCGCAAGAGGTGGGAGGACATCCGCCGCGGGACCAAGAAGACCGCCGAGTCTCTGCTGGGGATGGCCTCCCAACGTAGGCGGGGTGCCTGCCGTCAACTGAGCCCCCTGATGTTCCGGATCCTGGCGGTGGCCTACCCTGAATTGGATGGGCACGTGAGGGCAGCACAGCAGACACAAGGGGGTGAGTACAAGCATTATCTACTCTGTTGTCGCGCAGTGGAGGTGTCTGGGTGGGGGAGGAGGGCTGGAGGTCCCCCTAGGCCAGGGCGATATCTGTAGGCTGGGCACCCCCGTAAGCCCCTGTGTCCCCAGCCACCACCCTCAGTAGTTTGTCAGTACAGCCATCCCTGGGCCGTGTCATCCATGGGTGCAGTTGTCAACTCTAGGCGTGTAGGCCATGTTCCACGGAATGCGTAGCATACCCCAAGTGCGCAACTTAGTGCAGGGGGCATCTGTGTCTGTCATGTCCGCTAACTGTACCGGAGATCCATGTACTCAATATCCCTTTATTTCTCTCTCCCCCCCCCTTTTTGTTTGTCTTTCTGTGCTTGTGTGCATCAGCATCATCAGGCGGAGGAGAAGTGGCATCGGGGCAGGAGGGAGCTGCATCTCACATGGCCCAGGAGGGCCATGCCACAGAGTCAGACTGGACCAGTGAGACGCAGGGCGAGGGGAGCTCCACGACGGGGACGACTGGACCCTGCAGCGACACGGACACGTCCTCGGAAGGGGGCTCCCTTGCGGGGGTGGCACCATCCGTGCCCCCCGCCATTACAGGTACAGCCGCCACCCAGCGCACCATCTCCGCCCTCCCAGCAGCCCCTCAGCGTTCGCCCCGTGCCCGCTCTGCCAGGAAGCCGGGCATCTCCTTCGCCCCAGGCACCTCAGGCCCTGCCCCTGTTACCCCCGCTGCCCTCAGTGAGGAGGTCCTTGACCTCCTCCGAACGCTCATTGTTGGGCAGACTACCCTTTTGAATGCCATTCAGGGGGTGGAGAGGGAGGTTCATCGCAGCAATGCGTACCTGGAGGGCATTCATTCGGGTCAGGCTGCCCATCAGCGATCGTTCCAGGCTCTGGCCTCAGCACTGACGGCAGCCATTGTCCCTGTCTCCTGCCTGCCTCTACTAACTCCCTCCTCCCAGTCTCCTGTTCCTCTGCCTGTCCCACCCACACCATCAGACCAGCCTGCACACACCTCAACACCCAAGAGAAGCTCATCCAAACATAAGCACCACAGATCACGCAGACATTCACACACGCAACATTCCGATGCAGACATGCCAACAGTCACTACCACCTCTGTGACCCCCACCTCCTCGTCTCCCTCCTCCCTCCCTGTGACGTCTCCACTCACACCTCCATTCACCTCACCATCAGCCAATGTTTCCATCACCAGCACACCCTCCACTCCAGTCCGCACACGTGCAGTCATTACCCCCACTGCCATTTACACGTCCCCTGTGTCCTCTCCCACTGTGTCTGTCACCCCCTCTTCCACACCACACAAACGCAGCCACCCACCCACCCAACAGCCATCCACCTCACGACAGCCTATCCCTCCTGCACCTGCACCCAAAGACAGCAAACGTGACTCACCTACAACCACATCCTCTCCCTCCACTCCCATTCCCACTGTACCTACCACTCTCCATTGTCCCAAGAAGCTCTTCCTCGCCACTACTAACTTCTTTCCTGACCCTGAGCCCCCCCCTCCTTCTCGTCGGGGTAAGAAGAGCACCTCAGCCACCACCAGCCCTGCAGCCCCCTTGACAAGGGTGCAGGGGTATTGGAGCCCGCCAGCCCGCATGTCTGGATCTTCGCCCAGCAGCAAGGGGACAGCCAGCCCACCCCCTGGGAAGAGGAGCAGAAGGCGGAAGGGTCGCCGCAGGAGCCCGCCTTCTACATCCCCCCCGGACACCACCCAGAGACAGTCACCAGCCACAGCTCCAAAGGGAGGAAAGGGCCACAGGCCCACGACTAAGGAGGGCAAGGGCAGCAAGTCGGAGAGGTCAGGCAGCAGGCCTGCTGCCCAGGAGGAGCCCACAACCCCCATAGCCGCTGCCCCGGGAGGAACCGGCACAGCTGCCCCGGGAGAGCCCACCACCCCCATAGCCGCTGCCCAGGGAGGACCCAGCCCAGCTGGCCAGGAGGGCCCCACCACCCACAGCCCAGGTGGGCAGTGAAGGAGCACCATCCCCGCTGCCCAGGAGGGCACCACCAGGCAATTAGCAGTTGGCCATAGACCGGCCGCCGTCTCAAGAACCGCTGAACTGGGCCCCGCCGTCTCAAGAACCACTGAACTGGGCCCTTCAGGGCAAGAACCGCTGAACTGGGCCCCGCCGTCTCAAGAACCGCTGAACTGGGCCCTTCAGGGCAAGAACCGCTGAACTGGGCCCGCCGTCTCAAGAACCGCTGAACTGGGCCCTTCAGGGCAAGAACCGCTGAACTGGGCCCCGCCGTCTCAAGAACCGCTGAACTGGGCCCTTCAGGGCAAGAACCGCTGAACTGGGCCCCGCCGTCTCAAGAACCGCTGAACTGGGCCCCGCCGTCTCAAGAACCGCTGAACTGGGCCCCGCCGTCTCAAGAACCGCTGAACTGGGCCCCGCCGTCTCAAGAACCGCTGAACTGGGCCCCGCCGCCTCAAGAACCGCTGAACTGGGCCCCGCCGTCTCAAGAACCGCTGAACTGGGCCCCGCCGTCTCAAGAACCGCTGAACTGGGCCCCGCCGTCTCAAGAACCGCTGAACTGGGCCCCGCCGTCTCAAGAACCGCTGAACTGGGCCCGCCGTCTCAAGAACCGCTGAACTGGGCCCTGCCGTCTCAAGAACCGCTGAACTGGGCCCTTCAGGGCAAGAACCGCTGAACTGGGCCCCGCCGTCTCAAGAACCGCTGAACTGGGCCCTTCAGGGCAAGAACCGCTGAACTGGGCCTCGCCGTCTCAAGAACAGCTGAACTGGGACCCGCCGTCTCAAGAACCGCTGAACTGGGCCCCGCCGTCTCAAGAACCGCTGAACTGGGCCCCGCCGTCTCAAGAACCGCTGAACTGGGCCCCGCCGTCTCAAGAACCGCTGAACTGGGCCCTTCAGGGCAAGAACCGCTGAACTGGGCCCCGCCGTCTCAAGAACCGCTGAACTGGGCCCGCCGTCTCAAGAACCGCTGAACTGGGCCCTTCAGGGCAAGAACCGCTGAACTGGGCCCCGCCGTCTCAAGAACCGCTGAACTGGGCCCCGCCGTCTCAAGAACCGCTGAACTGGGCCCGGCCGTCTCAAGAACCGCTGAACTGGGCCCTTCAGGGCAAGAACCGCTGAACTGGGCCCCGCCGTCTCAAGAACCGCTGAACTGGGCCCTTCAGGGCAAGAACCGCTGACCTGGGCCCCGCCGTCTCAAGAACCACTGAACTGGGCCCTTCAGGGCAAGAACCGCTGAACTGGGCCCTTCAGGGCAAGAACCGCTGAACTGGGCCCCGCCGTCTCAAGAACCGCTGAACTGGGCCCTTCAGGGCAAGAACCGCTGAACTGGGCCCCGCCGTCTCAAGAACCGCTGAACTGGGCCCTTCAGGGCAAGGACCGCTGAACTGGGCCCTACAAGGCAAGGAGCGCTGAACTGGGCCCTTCAAGGCAAGGAGCGCTGAACTGGGCCCCGCCGTCTCAAGAACCGCTGAACTGGGCCCTTCAGGGCAAGAACCGCTGGCCCTTTGGCAGACGTGGCAGGGCAGGATCTATCTCGGGCAGGGCTGCAGGATGTCCTCTGGCCAACTTGCCTCCTCCAGTGGCAGTGGGGTCTGTTATGGACTGTATGGACTGTGGCTTTGCTCTCCCCAGGATGGCCCAGTGGGCAGCCCACCCACTGTATGGACTGTATGGACTGTGGCTTTGCTCTCCCCAGGATGGCCCAGTGGGCAGCCCACCCACTGTATGGACTGTATGGACTGTGGCTTTGCTCTCCCCAGGATGGCCCAGTGGGCAGGCCACCCACTGTATGGACTGTATGGACTGTGGCTTTGCTCTCCCCAGGATGGCCCAGTGGGCAGGCCACCCACTGTATGGACTGTTTGGACTGTGGCTTTGCTCTCCCCAGGATGGCCCAGTGGGCAGGCCACCCACTGTATGGACTGTATGGACTGTGGCTTTGCTCTCCCCAGGATGGCCCAGTGGGCAGGCCACCCACTGTATGGACTGTATGGACTGTGGCTTTGCTCTCCCCAGGATGGCCCAGTGGGCAGGCCACCCACTGTATGGACTGTATGGACTGTGGCTTTGCTCTCCCCAGGATGGCCCAGTGGGCAGGCCACCCACTGTATGGACTGTTTGGACTGTGGCTTTGCTCTCCCCAGGATGGCCCAGTGGGCAGGCCACCCACTGTATGGACTGTATGGACTGTGGCTTTGCTCTCCCCAGGATGGCCCAGTGGGCAGGCCACCCACTGTATGGACTGTATGGACTGTGGCTTTGCTCTCCCCAGGATGGCCCAGTGGGCAGGCCACCCACTGTATGGACTGTTTGGACTGTGGCTTTGCTCTCCCCAGGATGGCCCAGTGGGCAGGCCACCCACTGTATGGACTGTTTGGACTGTGGCTTTGCTCTCCCCAGGATGGGCCAGTGGTCATGGAGTCCCCTCGTGGATCTGGCGTCGTGTACTCAAGTGGCTGAGGTGTCCCCCCTTCCCTTCCCCCTGAGGTGCCTGTCCTATTTTCTTTCTGATGCCCCTGCAGTGTTCTCTCCGTGGAGTTCTTGTCGTGGGACTGGGCCTTGCCCCTTTGCACAGGACCCCTGTGATCCACGGACAGTGGTTGGACTACATTTAGTAGCTGTATATATTTTGTACATAGTTTATTTATTTATTGGGATTACTGGTGTACATATTTCAATATATCTGCCCGTTTATGATCTCTTCTTTTGGTCTTTGCATTATTTCGGAGGGGGGTGGTTTGTGGGTTGTGACAGTGATCTGTGGGAATGCATTGATGTGTGTGTTGTAGTGGGTGTGGGTGGGTGGGTGTGTGCCGGTAATCTTTTCCCTCCCCTGTGTCGTAGGTGCCGTACTCACCGATGTCTTCCGCGCCGCCGGGCGTGCTCCTGGTATATGAGCAGGAATAGGAGTGCGGGGATGACCTGCAACTCTGGCTCCATACTGCCGGAATCTCGCGTGGAGTGCGTAGAGGTGAGCGTTTTCCCGTTCGTAGTCTGTTTCCGCCGTGTTCTTATCGGCGGTGCTCCCGCCCCGGAAAAGGTGGCAGATTGGTGGGTCGTAATAGGGTGGGCGTTACTTTGTCTGCCGCCGGGCTGTTGGCGGGAACCGCCGCGCTGTTTGTTTGTACCGCTGTGGCGGTCGGAGTGTTAAGTTGGCGGGCTGTGTTGGCGGTTCCCGCCAGGGTCAGAATTGCATATTTTAGACCGCCGGCCTGTTGGCGGCTTGGCCGCCGCTTTATCACCGACCGCCAGGGTCAGAATGAGGGCCAAAGTGTCTTAAGTCTTTTAAAAGCAAACAAAGGGGGTCATTCCGACCCTGGCGGTCATGGACCGCCAGGGCCGGGGACCGCGGATGCACCGCCAACAGGCTGGCGGTGCATCCAGGCCAATTCTGACCGCGGCGGTAAAGCCGCGGTCAGAAAAGGGAAACCGGCGGTTTCCCGCCGGTTTTCCCCTGGCCTGAGGAATCCTCCATGGCGGCGCTGCAGGCAGCGCCGCCATGGGGATTCCGACCCCCTTACCGCCAGCCTGGTTCTGGCGGTTTTGACCGCCAGAACCTGGCTGGCGGTAACGGGTGTCGTGGGGCCCCCTAACAGGGCCCCACCAAGATTTTCAGTGTCTGCATAGCAGACACTGAAAATCGCGACGGTGCAACTGCACCCGTCGCACCCTTTCCACTCCGCCGGCTCCATTCGGAGCCGGCATCCTCGTGGAAGGGGGTTTCCCGCTAGGCGGGCAGGCGGCCTTCTGGCGGTCGCCCGCCCGCCCAGCGGGAAACTCAGAATTACCGCGGCAGTCTTTTGACCGCGCAGCGGTATTCTGACGGCGGAACTTTGGCGGGCGGCCTCCGTCGCCCGCCAAAGTCAGAATGACCCCCAAAGTCTCTTTCAAGCACAAAGTACCTGGCTCAGGTGAAAAATCTCCGCAAAGGGTCACGGAGGAGGAGAAGCATGGAAACAAAGGGGTGTGCGTCGATTTCTTGGGCAGTACATGGCGATATGTTTAGTTTCCATGCAGGGACGGCTGTGCGTCGATTTCCGGCACTCGGTCGCAGATCCTCTTCGGGTTTTGGGGTTTTCAGATGCCCCAGGGATGGTGCATTGAGTTCCTGCCCTGACAGGACGAAGTGACAGGAGCTGCGTTGGTCTGGTGGGCGTTGCGTCAAATTTTCTGCAGCACGGCAGGGGCTGCGTCGATTCCTCTCTGGAAGTCTTGCTGCATTGTTCCGGCTCAGCTATGCGTCGATCCAGTGGGCCGTGCGTCGAATTTCCAGTCGCTACGCTGGTGCTGCGTCGATCTTCTCGTTGTGAAGACAGGCTGCATCGTTCCGGTTCAGCGTACGGTGAAATTTTCACCGCAGTGCAGGCTGTGCGTCGTTTCTGGCAGGCTGTGCATCGAATTTCGCCGCACAAGGAGTCCTTTTTGAAGAGATGAAGTCTTTTTGGTCCTGGGACTTCAGGGAACAGGAGGCAAGCTCTATCCAAGCCCGTGGAGAGCACTTCTTCACCTCAGCCAGAGAGCAGCAAGGCAGCAGGGCAACAGCAAGGCAGCAGTCCTTCACAGAAAGCAGTCAGGTGAGTCCTTTGGGCAGACAGGCAGTTCTTCTTGGCAGGATGCAGGTTCTGGTTACAAGTTTCTTCTCCAGGAAGGGTCTGAGTTGGGAGGGGCAGAGGCCCTGTTTATATACCCATATGTGCCTTTGAAGTGGGGGAGACTTCAAAGAGTGGCTTAGAAGTGCACCAGGTCGCCTTTCAGTTCAATCCTGTCTGACAGGGTCCCAGTAGTGGGTGTGGCAGTCCTTTGTGTGAGAGCAGGCCCACCACCCTCCCAGGCCCGGAAAACCCATTCAAAATGCAGATGTATGCAAGTGAGGCTGAGTATCCTGTGTTTGGGGTGTGTCTGAGTGAATGCACAAGGAGCTGTCAATTAAACCCAGCCAGACGTGGATTGTAAGGCACAGAAAGATTTAAGTGCAGATAAATGCTCACTTTCCAAAAGTGACATTTCTAAAATAGTAATATTAAATCCAGCTTGACCAGTCAGCAGGATTTAATGTCACCATTCTGGCCATACTAAATATGACATTCCTACTCCTTTCAAATCAGCAGCTACCACTCAAACAATGTATGAGGGCAGCCCCAATTTTAGGCTATGAAGGGAGCAGGCCTCACAGCGGTGTAAAAACGAATTTAGGAGTTGTACACTACCAGAACATGTAAACTACATAGGTACATGTCCTGCTTTTTGCCCACACAGCACCCTACCCTATGGGTTACTTGGGGCATACCTTAGGGGTGTCTTATATGTAGAAAAATTAGAGTTTTAGGCTTGGCAAGTACCTTTAAATGCCAAGTTGAATTGGCAGTGAGACTGCACACACAGGCCTTGCAATGGCAGGCCTGAGACAGGGTTAAGGGGCTACTTAAGTGAGTGGCACAACCAGTGCTGCAGGCCCACTAGTAGCATTTAATTTACAGGCCCTGGACACACATAGTGCACTCTATTAGGGACTTATAAGTAAATTAAATAGTCCAATTGGGTATGATCCAATGATACCATGTTTAAAGGGAGAGAGCATATGCACTTTAGCACTGGTTAGCAGTCGTAAAGTGTGCAGAGTCTTAAAACCAGCAAAAACAGTATCTAAAAAGTGGAGGGAGGCAGGCAAAAAGTTAGGGGTGACCACCCTAAGGCTGTCAGGTCTAACAGGTCCTGATTTAGATCTTAGCGGAGGGGTTACTCCATTGGAACGGTGATGTATGGTCCATCCACCGAAATCTAAATACCATTGTTCACTATGGTATTTAGATTTCAGAGGATGGGATATCTGTCACCGTTACGATGGAGTAACCTCTCCGCTGAGATCTAAATCAGGGTCCAAGTGATCATACATATAAATTAATTGGAACTATCAATCTGGCAAAACCAAGTCAACGTCATTGGTGTCATATACCCTATCTGCATCAAAGACTTTTGATCCAGTTAATTGGAAATTCTGTTGTGCATCTCTAAAATATTTTGGCTTTGGTGATAAAATAATGAAAGCAATAAAGATTCCATAGCCCTCCACCAGCTAGCATTTGTATGAACATCCATCTCACTGATAGGTTCAAAATTACAAGAGATACTAGACAAGGATGTCCTCTATCTCAAGACCTTTTTGATCTCTATAGAACTCTTCTCCTAAAGCCTAAGACACAATAGAAATAGACCCACCACCTGCAAATGCTTGAACTACGAAAGGAAGTTAGCTATGTTTGTTGATGACCTTATAATTTATACACCTAACCCTCAAAATACTATTCCATTGGCCAAGGAATCTGGATAGATGTGAGAATACTTGAATAATGAAGATAAATCTGAAGCAATGGCCTAGAATACCGACTATGACTCAAGCTGTATGGTAAATGAACGGAGGTATTTGGAATACAGTATTACATTGAACCTCAGTAGCCTCCCTTCCGTTATCTCAGTACAGCAACCAAAAAAGAAGAACTATTTTTTAAGAACATAGGTGCATTGCCCACAGGCAATCTATGGAAGAGCAAATCTACTCAAAATGATGATCTTTTCTAGGTATAAGTTCTTATTCAAATGTGTTGCTTCCCAATTCGATATCATGTATTTAGCTGAGGTACAAGAAATCGCAAAAATATATATGGACACATAAAGGTGCAAGATTAGCCTGGAAAACTCCAAGGGAAGCACTTAGCAAAGTAGGCATGGCATTATCCAATCTCCAGCTTCTTGTTGGGCAACACAGCTGAGGAACACAAGGGCAAGATATGGCTTGTTTAGTGAGGCCAGCAGAGACCTGCTTACAAAAGCCCTGTGTGATTCATTTCATAAAGCACATTTTGTACATACAATTTAAAATTTTAAGGTCATACTAGAGAAAGAATATGCTACTATGAGTTTATGGTGTGATATTTGGCACTTAGCAAATATCATATACTACAGCAAATGTATGAATGCTTACAAGGCACATTGAGGTCACCTTTTAGACAAGCTGGTAGTTAAAGATGGAGAGAGATATTGAAGCATAGTAGCCTAACTTCATGGGAGAAGCTGAAATACAAAACTGAAAGTAAAATCCTCTCAATTTAAATATACACAATTATTTCCATAGAATTTAACAGTAAAGCTGGTCAATTACAGTGCTGTTCCCCAGACTTGGAGGATTTAGGGCCAGATGTAGGTAGAGATGATTTTGCAACTCGGAAATTGCGAGTCGGAGCAACTCACAATTTACGAGTCACAAAATCATATGCAGAATGGTGTCCATGACACCATCTGCGAATCGCAAGGGGGTTGCAAAGACCCACCTCATTAATATTAATGAGGTGGGTCGCAATTTGCGACCCCCTTGCGATTCCCTGCACTCACAGGGATGGTGGCCTGCTGGAGCCAGCAGACCTCCATGTCTGTGACTGCTTTTTTAATAAAGCATTTTTTTTTTGTGTGTATTGCAGCCCGTTTTCCTTAAAGGAAAACGAGTTGCAGTACAAAAGAAAATATGAAACCATTTGGTTTAATTTTTTCAGAGTAGGCAGTGGTCCATTGGACCACTGCTTGCTCTGAAAAAATAGTTTTGGCAACATTCACAAAGGGGAAGGGGTCCCATGGGGACCCCTTCCCTTTTGCGAATGAGTTAGCACCCACTTGACATAGGTGCTAACTGGGAATTTCTTTGCGACCGCGTTTGCGGTCACAAAGCAATTCTGCATCGCGGTGCGATTCGCAAATAGGAAGGGAACACCCCTTCCTATTTGCGAGTTGCATTCACATTTTGCGAGTCGGGACCGAATCGCAAAAGGGGAATGTGCATCGCGATGCCCGTTTTGCATGGTGCAAACTGCGAATTTCGCAGTTTACGCCATGCAAAACAGTTGCTACATCTGGCCTTTAGTTATTTCTCCTAATACACAAAAAATCTCATTAAGTGGTACAGCTTAGTTTGTAATGTAGCAGAATTCAAGAAGAAGCTCCAGTAGAAGCTCTGGGAAGGATGCTTGCCTACGCTTGAGACAGAGAACAAATTACAAGCAATTATAGATCTTCTTTATAATACAGTGAATGCTGTGCCTCCCATGAGCAATATTTGTGTACTATTCACAAGTTATACTGGACAGCAGTGAAGGTAGATAAGTTTAAAGCCCTAGGAACATCAGTTTGTCCAAAGTTCACACCAACTGAAACATTATTCCAGTCTTGAGGCAATGTCCAGGTAGCCAGATCTACTGGGATGTGAGATGTAGCCGAAATTTTGATAAACTGAGAGAAAAGATCGAGGTTAGTGATTTTATGGCCATTCTGTATATTATCACAATATCCCTCGATGCCAGCTAGTAAAAATTCTTCTGTTCTATTTGATAATGCTGGCTCTGCAGTTACTCCATTATTTTTGGATTCACGAACAGCCCCCTAGGCCTGAGTGCTTG
This sequence comes from Pleurodeles waltl, assembly GCF_031143425.1. NCBI lineage: Eukaryota > Metazoa > Chordata > Amphibia > Caudata > Salamandridae > Pleurodeles > Pleurodeles waltl. The sequence goes on along the minus strand of NC_090444.1, from coordinate 175,936,744 downwards.
GTAGAGGGCAGTTAAATATACCTACGTGATGGATACTCATACCTTACGTAGTAGGAACTCTGACATATGATCTTAAATCAGTTCTGCTAGTTCTTTAGTACAATATCCTATGATTATACCCCCATTTCTACAATTCTCAGGGACTTGCAGTTACAACTCATAAAGAGCCTTTGGCATACAAACGTGGGATCAGTTGTCTTTGCATCCAAGGGTTGTTGGTCTTGGAAAACTGTAAGAGGAGCTAGTGGACAAATGAGGATAAAGAAATTATACATATGCTGACAAATATATAAATATCAGAAGAATTATGTGGATGTGAAAAGTTGAAGGGACATAGAACTGAGACAAACAAGAGTCTGTATTATAAATATGGGTTGAGGTATAATTAATATTTTAAATGACCATGGGTATGTAAAGGTAAGACTTTTATATACCTAATTGTTATCAAAAGTAAGGTTGAGAAATCCGATGGACAAGGAGTTAGGTGTTAGAACTTCTCTGCGATGGGGGTGATCAAAGCTATTAACAAGTCTTGGTTTGTCCCATGCCTTTCTTCCAGTCCCTACAAATGCCTCAGTACTGTGTTATTTGCCAGCTATGAAATACTGAGAAACAAGTACACACTACTAAGACTGTCCCTCTGGGTTTAATTTATAAGAACCTAGATCCTATTTTGTTCTACTTCATCTTTTTTCCACTGACTTTTTCTAACTTTCTTCTCAATAAAACTGTTTTCTTGAGAGACAAACTGGCCAGTACTATTCAAACTAACTATCTTGAAATGACCCAATGCCCTCCCTCTAACATCTTCAAGATCAAGGTTCACCCCAAGACTAACCATAGCCATCTTATAATTCTATTTAGGAGGCCTGTCTCCTGTGGCTCTTCCTTTTGCTTCCCCAGTGCCTGCAGAACTGGATGCAAACCCATGGAAGAATGTGTTTTTCTTTGCGTAGGAAATTAGATTACTGGCTGAGGGGGGTGAAGTAGCAACCTCAATCTCTGGCAGGATGAAACATAAGAAAACACCGAAGAACCTGTGCTTAACACTCTGGTAGGTTGGCACAAAGCAGTCAGGTTTAACTTAGAGGCAATGTGTACAGAAAAAGAAAAATCCTATAGTAAGTTTGAAAAATAGAGCAAAATGTAATACATTATTTTAGACCAAGATAACAAGAATTCAATCAGTTCAGAGATATGTCATTTCAAAGTTTTAAGTAAGAATAGTGTGTAAAAGCAGAAAGTGCCAAATGTGAGTATCTGGTCATACCGACCAGGACAAAGTCACAAGCTCACGCCGTCAGCAATGGAGCACAGGCTGGGTACAGAGGCCAAGCTAGGCCAGCTGAAAAAAGTAATTAAATTCTGGTTTGGGGAGTGTTGCGAGATCCTGCTTTGAGGATGAGTCAGGCAGCGGTGGTTCTGCAAAGTCCTGCATCATCATCGAGGATGCCATCAATGAGGGGCTTGCAATGTGAAGGCCTGTGTTGAGGATGCATTGAGCAGTGGCGGCTTTGAGGAAGCCGCGGCCTGCTATGCGAGGTCCCACATCAGCATGCATTGAGCAGCACTGGTTCTGATGCAGCTGTGAGAAGATGTGGCATGCTGTATCTGTTTTGCTCACAGGACCACAGCTGGTCTGACAGAGCACCTCTAGGCCCACTTCCAAGTGTCCAGGCCTGGCTTGGCACCACTTGAGGGTGTAGGACCCACAATAGACAGAGTTCAGGTGCTAGGTTCAAAGTGGTTGAAGCTTTTTCTGTCCCTGAGGCTCTGATCAGGAGGCTAGCCAACTAGTTCTTGGAGTCACTCTGGTGACCAATGGTTCAAGATGCAGGTCCAGTCCTTCTCACTCAGGCAGCAGAGCAGGAGAGTAGTAGATATTCTTTTATAGAACCAGAGGTGTACTAAAGAGTTGTGTCTGAGAGTCCAATATGTTTACCTGGTGGAGAAGGTTCTGGACTCCCACCACCCCCCTTAGAGGTACTTGAAATTTCGTGCCCTGACTCCAGATTGCCTGGGGTCACAATAGACTTGTCTCAAACTCTTTGTGATTTGCAAGTGTGATAGTTGACAGCTTCTTCCCCTCATCAAGCCAGTGACAGCCGATCCTACCAACAGCCATGGTCTTTTGTTTGACTGTCTAGGAGCAATACATAAAGACCAACTACCACCAACACCTAGCCATGTTACCCAGGATACAAGCAGCAGGCACCAAATGTTTTGGAGAAGAAAATGCCAACTTTCTAAAAGTGAAAAAGAAGCATTTTCAGAACAATGACAACATCCTACTTTACCATTAAGGAGGGCATTTAGTTACAACTATTTAGACACAAACTTGAGCTTCCTACCTGCTCCCAATTGGAAGTTATCAGTTATTTAGTGTAATAAGTAAACCCAATGTTATGTTATAGGATAAACAGGCATAGCAGTAGTGAAAAACAAATTTAAGAGTCTTTCACTACCTGGACATATAAAACTTAAATGTACATGGCCAACTTTTTTCAAATACACTGCCCTCTGCCCTCTGGGCTGAGTAGAGACTACCTAGGGAGTGACTTACATGTATTAAAAATAAAGGTTTATTTTGCCAGGTCGAAATGGCAGTTTAGAACTGCACACACAGGGTGCAATAGTAGGTCTGAAACATTTTTAAAAGGATACCTAGGTGGGTGGCCCAATTAGTGCTGCAGGTCCACTAGTAGCATTTAATTTTCAGGCCCTTGGTACATGCAGCACCACTTTACTAGGGACTTACAAGTACATTAGATGAGCCAATTGGGTGTAAGACAATTTCACCATGTATAAAGGAGAAAGTACACACCATTTAGCACTGGTTAACAGTGGTAAAGTGTTCAGAGTCCTAAAAGACAACAAAAATGAGTTTAGAAAACAGGAGGGTGAAGGCAATAGGGTCTAGACCAAAACTCTCATCTAAACTTTTCAGTTCCATCACTCACAGGTGAAAGATAGTCCATGTGCTCAGGCCCGAGAGGTCTACCAAATTAGGACACTTATCTTGGTGGATCACCTTGTGTAGGTAATTACAGCAGTGGCCATGTTCTTGACCCAGGTACAGTTTGTGGCATAAGAAAAAAAAAGGAGTCATCTGGTCACTTTGTACCTAATTGGACATGGCTGGTGCTTTTTGGTGCAGACTGGCTGGCTCATCAAGTAGCTTTGTGGAGGTCGGTGGGGTCTCTAATGGTGGGTTAAATAGAGCACAGTGACACTGTGGCTGCTGCCCACCCCTGGATTGAATGATTCACTTTAGGCAATAATACATAACTGGAGATCATTGATAAATATAAGAGTGGCTACAACGTATGACGCAAATGTTCATAACATTTTGGGCTTTAATGAGCTACATGCTGGTGTGTCTCGTTCTGATTTCCAGGTGCCTCATCCAAATCAAACAGTGATTCTTCTGCTGTGCACCTGGTTATAAAGACTAATGTTCTTCTGTCTGAAGTGATTAATTGCAGTGTTTATGCAAGTATAAAAGATAAAAGTATGCCTGTTGATCTTGTGGGAGCCCTCTTCCTCTTCAACTTGTACAATTCCATAGGGGTGATTTTCCATGTTTTTCTTTTGATTTACTCTTTTCCCCAAAACATCCTCCTTTCGACCTTTATCTATGGAAACTAGTAGCCCATGAATTGCTCTGCAGTGGTAGTAAGTTGTGCCTGCTATTCGGCACACCCTGGACCTTGCTGCTAGACAAGTATTGTCAACGCCTGAACTCAAAGTAAATCTATAAGCAGGATAATTCTTTGAGAGCAAAGTTTATTCAGCTGATTCGCAGGGAGCTCTTGGAGCTAAAGCAGGATGTCTGACAAAAACACCAAGCTCAAGTAGTTACACCTATGTCCAGTATGGAAGTGTACTAAACAGTTCAGATCCCAAACATAGCAAACTGATGCACATTCACTATTAGTGTAACATCTTCTTTGTGGTACATTGATAGTATTTTGTCAAACAGTGCACTTTTCCCACCACAGTTGTACCCTTGAAAGTCTATAACTTACTCATTTGCCTTTGCATGGTGTCTGTGTCTGGAAGTGAGCTCTGCAAAAACCTTTAATTTCTAGTCACTGAAGCTCATGCATGTATTAGTGCCATAGCAATACGTACACAGAACTCAAACAAGATCTATTATTTTATATTCACACCCAAGGGGCCTACAATTCAATCCTTTTGGCACTGCATGCTAACTTCTTACTACTAAATGTCATTGAGATGTCTAGTCTGAAATTCATATTCCTTTTCCAGTTCAGTTCTATGTCCTTATCATCTAATACCTGATTGTAGCATTGAGAATCTCTACGGTTGGTTCCCGTATTCAAATACAGTAATCATGGGCTAAGCTCTATGCATATTAGTGGAAACAAAAGTAAGAATAGCACAATCACCAGTCCTAGAAGGCCTAGGATCCCCAGATTCCTAGTTGAGTTCCAATCTTCTACAAGAGTCCTAGCGTGTGCTCTTTCTTTGAATCCTTTGTGATATTGAGTATAAGATTTTATTAAGTGTGTGTATTGTCAGAAATGAAAGCACAACACTGTGGGCATATTTCACACTCCTTCGCTGTCCATTATTAATTCATCAGTTATTATTAGCAATTACGTTGTGAGCATGCCATGAATCCTCAGTGGCCACCCCATTAAAATGTAATAGGATATAAACCTGTTTTCTTGTTTGGAGTGCAATGAAGACACATTGGCACCAGCGGTAGGGCACTGGGCCATTTCAGACAGAGTGGTGGGTGTGATCATTTTGCTAGTTTGTTTTTCATGGTAGCATTCAAACATTGCACCATGCCAGATGGAGGGTGAAAAGTTCAATGAAGTCTCTATGTGATGCCCACAGCCTCACATATGAGCTTCCTGATTTCATTTTTGAAGGGTCAACAGTGATCACTTTCTGTATACATCAGTACCCCGTGCTGCAGGATCAGTTCTTAAAGCAACAGTTTTGCCACAATCATAGCATCACACCTGCATGTTGAATAAGACTCCACCTATCTGGAGAGTATGCAGATCTCTGCCATATCCTGGGTGGCACCTCTATAAATTCAAAATGCAGCCCACATGCAAAGGGGAATTACTCAACATGACCACAGTTCCTTTCCCTTGACTGTTTTCCTGAAAAACAAAACCCTGGTAGCAATAGTAACAAGGACATTTTTGTTTCACCAACTTTTAGCAGTCATTTCATCTCTGCCTCAGTGAGTATGTCCATTCCTGTTTCTCCTCCGACCCTGTATATACTTGAGTGCCTCTGATCTCTTCTGTTGAATGTGCAGGCAGATAGGTGATGAACACTACTTTGCTTAAAGCAGAATGCACAGCACACAAATTTAATGTTCGAAACCTGACCATTGCATCAGCAAAATGATTATACTTAATACTTCTTTTGACCCTCCCAGATATACTGCGCATTTTACAGCAGCCATCTGAGATGGCAATTGCAGAGCTTGAAACAGATGATCTACTCAGGGGCCATTGCATATTGGATTACCAGCTGATGTTATGGGTCCCCTATGTGATCAAAAGTACCCATAGTTGTGTGCCATACCAAACCCTTAAGGAGAATCAGTATAAATTGTAACCTTTACATTTTTCACTCAACAGTAAGTTTGAGAGAGCAACTAATTCTGAAACTTGTGCTGAACTTACAGTTGCAACAGAAAAAGCTTTACTTTTTCTGTAGTACACACAGGATGCATAGTCCTTACATTCCCTGTATTGTTCCCCACTTTTTTACAGATACTGTGTGAGTATCAACCAAGGTTATTTCATAACGTATAAGTCATATATCTGTAAAATGTTGCGTTTTACATCACATTAGCAGAATTTTGGCATCACAAGATGTCACAACTGAGTGTCAGTGGACACCCCAGCACAATGTTATTAGACTGATCTACAGCCACCACCCATGCGGCAACAAATCTCAAACACATTGGGAGAGCTGCAACTAAAGAATCTGAAGTAGTGGAAAATATGCAATGGTGTGCTGTTGGTTGCCACGGCTTTGGGTCAGCACAGACAAAGATTACCCCCCACGCCTCCCCCCAGAAAGTATAAAATGTAAAACTATTTATCACTATCTGGCATACCCAGGGCTGAGCATGAAAACAGAGCAGGCCTTAGTTCCAGGGATGAATTTTGACATTGAAGGGGTTGGACTATGAGGGAAAGTTTGAAATCCACTGTCTGCAATACTTCGGCATGCAAAGAATTACTCTCACCGCTCTCTGTGGACAGGTTGGAGCCAACTCTAATACAGCTGTAATTCTTTCTTGAGACACCTCTCTTCTATTGTTTTTTTAATTTGTACCCTAAACAGATTACTTTTGACTGACAATGTTAGAGTTTTGCAAGGAAGACCTAGTGCCCCCCATCAACCAAAAAATGACTGAGAGCAGTAGTGTCTCATTTACATGCCTACCTCATAGGCCAGGCAACCAGCAAGTCATCAATGTGCTGAACTAACACTTATCCACGAGCAAATTATAAATATCAGAAGTCCTTATGAAGGTATACCCTTGTGGGATTCTTTGGCCGCAAAACACCATATTTTGTAATGTAAAAGCAAACAGACATGCACTGTTTTCATTCAATGGTATTGAAAAGAACACAGAACAGAGGTCTAAAACAGTGAACCACTCTGCCGTGGTGGGGATCTGAGACATAATCACAGCAGGGCTTGGGACAGTGGGGAAACTGAGGATCACTACATTTTTAATTGTTCACATATCTTGGGCCATTCTTCACGATACCCCATCAGCTTTTTACACAAGCAGAAGGGGATGTTATGTGGGCTTGATTCTATTTGTTTGATAATATTCTGCCTTAACAAGTCTTGTATTACAGGTTTACTTCCTGCCTCAGCTTCCTGTCAAAATGTTTCTTAGGGGAATTTGTGTAATCCCGTACCCTCCCTCAACTTTATGTGTACCTGGTTGGCACTATATATCCTCCCTATTTCTCCATCCTGGCTTTATTATGTCTCCACCCATCACTGCCAAGAGTCTAGCTAGCAATGTGTTGCACAAATGTTCAGATGTTTCATTCAATTCGGAAGTCGTCACATTCTGCATCATCACCACTTTAAAAACTACATCTGGATCTTTTCCCCACCTCAGGATACAATTTAGTTTGCACAATAACTACTGGACTAACTGATCAAAAATTCATGTTGTCCAATACCAGGACCTATAGGCATCAGGCTGGTGTTTGAATTAGGAGTGATAACAGAATTGAAAATGCTGACTACTTGCACTAATTTTCACAAGAACAGTAAATGTGGTACATATTAGGTCTTAGCTTAGAATGCACAGGCCCATTATAAACCATGAAGTCCACAAGCTATCCGTTCATACTCCCTTTCATCTGTTGGGAGCATAGGAGCCTGCAAGCAGTCAACCCCTCATGGGCAGCCCCATAGGACATAGCTGAACAGGTGCAGGCTGCACTGTGGCCTGTTCCATAAACAATTTTTTACTGCTATGTTTTTCTAACTGATGCAATGCGATCTAGTGTTCCCACACCCGGAACATCAGGAACACTGGACAAGTGGTTACTAGATAAAGCAAAGTTCCACATGGATTTCTACTTTGCGAATCTGCACGTAAATTTGGTATTTTAGCTATGCTTACTATTGAACATGTTCAGTAGCACACAATGACTGTTCTTAATTTCTTCAACGTGTTTTGGAATTCTTGATGCAAATGACGAAGGTCAAATCCCCAGCTCACTTGGGGAAAATTAAGCCATATTTGAACCATTGTTTCAGTATAGGAAGTTCATCAGCTGGGCATATTTTTTCTAAATGAGGTTCAAATTCTAAAAAAATACTCTTGTGCTATGAAACTGAAGGAAATGTAATACTAGTAAAAAGTTACTTTTGTCATCATTCATGCCTCCAACAAAGCAATGTAAGAAATCATGTGATATAATTATGGTATGGATGTATGTGCGAAACACTATTTAGTGCCATTTGGCATGTTTTACTCCATCATCCTAAAGATGGTGCCTGGCTAAGCAGAAAGTCTAATCTCAGCTTCATGATCCTTACTGTGTACACAGTTAGCCACTAGGACTGATTTCATATCAGAGAAAATAAGGGGCAACAAAGGAAGGGAATATTCTCTTCACTGTATTATTTTATGTCTTGCAGAATATTCGTCCAATAAGACACATACCTAAATCTGACTGGTGATTTGTGGTTCTGATATTTCTGCAATCATAATTGAAGCCGCATCGACAGGTGGTTGAGCTCTTGGTGTTCCCACAAGACTTTGCACACCTTTCAACAAATTCATTAATAGTTCCACCCTGGAAAGGGCCATGTCTAAGGGCTAAAAGAATCCCTAGTGGCCATTCTCCTTAAAATGTTCATCTATACCATTGAAACTCAGTAACTACAAATCCATCTACCAGGCCTTCAAAGATCATAGATAAAGGTGCCATCTTCTAAATAGATTTTGATGACGCAATAGGCCCAAAATATTGTTTTCTTTCACCGTTTAATCCAGGAGATTCTAGCTTCCTGTTTGAATACCTTGAGTGATTGGTGTTGATCAAGATGTACACATTCGCAAAGAATTTGAGAATCTACTCTGCAGACTCCGTTAATATTGGCAAGGTCAAAGGTCACTTCATGAGAGTTTTGTATCCTGTCACTTTTATATTTAGCAATGATGAGTTCCTGCGCCTGGTCTAACAACTTTTTGCTACTGCAATGCACCAGTCAGGCACCTGCTTTGCAGGCCACTTTCTTTGCCATGCTCTTTGTAATTTCAATAACTTATTAAACCCATTTGTATGGCATAATGTTGTAGATATAAAACGATAATGTCAGATTAAAAAAAATAGTCAGCCCACTATAATTACCAAGAGGATTCCCTTTCGCAGTGTCAAAGTGTTAGCTCTGTACCCAGTGACTCTCTATTTCTCAGTTTATTTAACTAGACGTCTTATCTACATGCCAATTTACAAAGATGAACTCCTTGCCTTCCCCCTCTGACAGAATTTAGATGCCACTCAGCATATGATTTTAATTCTTTTCTATTGCCTGCAGGGCATAGTGACACTGTCTAAACTTCAGAAGCTCTGCCTGTGAGCTACTCTGTCTCTGTGAGCAGGCACAAAACTAAGGGGCATATTTACAATTAAGTGATGCATCAGCTCTGATGAGTCACTTTTCTTGCGGTGCCCTGCGCACCCCTAACATCAACATTGTATTGTATTATATGCTATATAGTACAGCATGGCACATGTTAGCACAATAGCGTCATAATTTATGATGCTATTGTGCCGCATTGCTGGATTAGCGCCTTCAATTATGGCACTAGTCCAGAAAAGCACAGGGAGGCCCATAGCCTATATTGGGAGCATCAGTTTAGTGCCTGCCCTGAGCAGGTGTTAAAAATGAAAGAAAATCTTTGGCAGTGAAATGCCCCCCTTGTATACATTATACCTGGCGCAAGTGTAATGTGGTGTAAGGGGTTACAAAGTGGTGCAATGCATGCAATGTAAATATGGCGCACAGTGGGGATTCCTTAACACCTCCTTAGCTGAAAACATTATTACGCTAGGGCGGCTCAAAGATACGCAATGGAATTGTAGATATGCCCCTAAATGCACTCGACAGCGCTGCAACACATGCTGAGAATGATGTTTCTTCTTTATTGTCCCGAGAAGATTAGGTCAACATCTTTAAAGTGCCACTGACATTATAGGTATGGCCTACTTGAAAGCAGAGAGGCATTGTTAAATGCCAGAGGGCGTCCCATATCCCAAGTTTCAGCATTTATTAGGGTGGTGTGAGACCCACAAAGCCCATATGAAGCTCCACTCTTGGTTCTTCTGCAAATCCCCAGTGAAAATCCTATGCAGCTCACCAACTAGCTTCCTTTTGGGTGTTTCAGTGGCAAGTAAAAACCCTGGTGTACTGGCACCATATAGAATCTGGTATCGTGCTCATTTACTGCTGAATCTGGGTTCAAGCGATATGTGTTTTTTCTGCTGCCCACTTTCTCATCAAAGCTATACCATAGATTAAGCACCTCCCTGCTACCCAGCATCAATAATTTAATGTCAAGACCGGGGGCTAGCATTGTGGATTAGTGTCTTTAATTGTCATTCCATGCATCTATTAAAGTAATTCATAGCCAAGCATAACATTCTAGAACTGGAACACATACACAATTCATAAAAGCCTTCACATATCAATGATTTTTCTACTTTTCATTGATGCTCAAAGACAACTCATCATCTTTCTCAATTTCTTTAATTAAACATATAGATATTGCAAAGCAGAACACTCTTGGAGACAGTTTACATAAATGTCACTCCTGTGACGTTTATCCTCATGTAGGATTGATCACTTGCATGTATGCTGTCAAGCACTCACTTGGTCCCAACCATGGAGGTGAAACTGGATCCGATGCCGGATCTTCTATCACTCTCAGGATGATGCAGGATTCAGGGACAGAACTCCTAGATCCCACACTGTTTCAGGGGGAATTTGGGGCTGGGACAAAATAAGAAAAGAGAGACTTGCTTTACTGGATTTTCTCAGCGACTGTACAACACTGCACAACAGAATGTGTTGCTCCTGGGACTTTCTATGTTTGCGGAGGTGGAAATTTAAAGGACCAGAACCTCTGATTTCGATAAGACACAATACACTGGGAACAACAAGAAGAGGTTATCACATCAGTATGGTACATTAAAGATGCGTTAAGTTCATTAACAAACACTTACAGATCTCTTCAAAATCATGAAAGGAGAGCAAGTTAGCCAATTTCCTGGACAAGAATCACTGAGAGTTGAGGAAGAACTTGAAATACTGGCTGGCGCCTCTGATACTCCCAGGGTAAACTCGAAAAATAGATTGGAGTTACTGGCACTCAGAAGGTTACACTCAGAACACAGAGTGGAGTTAGGGACACTCCCAAGGTTATACTCGGAACATGGGCTGAAGTTACTGGGACTCCCAAGGTTACACTCAAAACATAGATTTGAGTTAGAGAAACTCCCAAGGTTATACTCTGAACATTTATTGGAGTGTCTGGCACTCCCAAGGTGGCACTCTGAATATAGGTTGGAGTTACTGGCACTCCCCGGGTTACACTCGGAACAACGGTTGGAGTTACTGGCACTCCCAAGGTTAGACTCAGTACATAGGTTACAGTTACTGGCACTCCCAAGTTTACACTGGAAACAAAGGTTGGAGTCATTGGTACTCCCAAGGTTATGCTAGAAACACAGATTGGAGGTTACAAGGCTCATACAAATATTAATCACTCCTAAAGAACATTCTTATTGACACTTCTGTTCATCGAGAAAACACAGAATTAAGCCTCTGGTCCTTGTGTAATAGCAGTTCAAGCGCCAAAGTTAGAGGGAGATTCTGGAGTAAGAATAACCAAGGAGCGCTGGAGGAAAATTACAGAGAAGGGACTGGAGACAAGTCTATGGTCTTGACGATGCTAATACTCAGGCCTGCTTACTACTATAAGAGGATTAGTGTGCACTAACCTGATGGGAAAGTACTTAGCCATGTTTTTCTGGAATTTGAAAACGACAAGAGGCTCGGTGGAAGAATCTCAAGAGGAGGTAATATCGTAGCTCAATGAACGAAAACATGGGAAGTGTTGCAGAAGCCAGGATCACAGGATCATCAGGAATGCTTAGAAGACTAGAATCCTGGACATTCCGGGCAACTCAGGAGTTGAGTGCAGGGACGATGCTTGTGCAGAACTGCAACAAGGCCAAGCCCTTATGCAGGTTGAGAGGGGGGTATTTATTATGGAAAAAAAGAGTGTTTCAGAAAGCCTGTGTCCCATGTAGAAGCATGGAATATTCCAATAAACCTGGAGAAAATCACGTATTACATACAACGGATATGAGGCCTTGCAGATGGAAATGGTAAATGGAAACAATTAACAAATATAACGTAACCCAAGTGCATGAAGGAACAGTTCAATGGGTCACAGTGGAATCATAATTTAAAATAAAACAACACATATTAATCTGCAGGTGCAAAACAGACTAAACCTGCTTAGCAACAGAACAGAAGGGTCAATGATTCCGGTTTCCTGGGAGGGGAATCATGGAGTGCTCGAGACAGGAAGGCACCACAAGAGAAGGATGACTTGAAGTTCTCAGGACAGAGAGGTGCCACAAGTGGATAGTGACTGAGCCTGACAAGTAAAATCTACAGCAAACAGGGCACAATGTAGAGTCGTGGCATATGTGATGTTTTGTATTAGGGCATTATATTGGTGGTGAAGTGCAGCTCTGAATAGCTAGCATACAAGGTCTGTTCAATTGCAATGGTCACCAGTACAAAGCTGTCCTAAAACCTATATTTAAAAGAAAGAGAGCCATAAAAAGAGAGAGAGGGGGAGATTGTCATGGGGCTTTATTTACAAAAACATGACAATTACTCCTGTATGTTTAATTCTGCTCCACCTAAACACAATTAAACAAAGCATAGTGTACCAGTATTATTTTGTAAAATTATTGGCACCATGGAAAAAGTTTGTAGAGTAAATTGGATTTTTTAAAAGACTAACCTTTGTGCTTATAACTATACAGGCTGTTTCTATTATTTATATTTATCTGTACAAAATTCGAATGCACTTGATCAATGCCCCAGAAGTTTGAACTTAAGCACATGAATTTAAATATAGGAGCTTTATATTGTATGTTCGTATCATTCTAGTAAGTCTTCTTTTACCAACAGCAGTTCTCTGTTGGTCATTATGATGTTCTTCTTCTCCAGTGATAGATTTTTTATTAAAAGGCCAGGGAATGAACTTCACAACTGCATCCACTGAGAAGGCGCCCATAGTATTGGGATGAAACAATAATGGTGAACTAAGAAGCAAAATGAACATTTTTATCACATAATTCATATAGGCACCATTGCACCTGAGTATTTCTTAATGAAGACTGGATGAAAATGATAGAAGTCAAGAAAGTTCTGGACCCTTTTATGTCTGTAAGTATTGGCTAACTGATAGTTGATCACTCTTTGCAATCATCTAGAGACCCTTGGCAAAGCTGTGAATGTGATGAAGTCCACCTCTCTGGTGTAGTACATTTTTCAGTGATTGTGTAAAATGTGTTGTCTCCCTGTTTTTGTGAGCGCTGTTCAAACGTGCTGCACATGGATTCACATTGTACCACAATGATAAAATATTTAAAGTCTATGGGGGTAATACAGAGAGCAAATTAAATTACATAATATTTATTCAGGCAAAATGTGGTCCTCAACATGGCCTTTCATTCCTCTGAATCTCACATCCATATGTGATTGTTGGGCACTACTGAGTTGATCAAGGAGTAAACAAATGATTTGGGGTGGCTATTGATTTTTCATTATCATCATGTTAATTGGACTGAAATGTATACAAGGCCTCATTTCACCATGCTTTTTTGGAACAATAAACAATGGAGAAGAGGCTAATGCTTTGGAAGGACAGATCAATCTATTTTCTTAAGTGTATATCAAGCTGTCCCAGAAGTGCTTATTTCAGCTTCAAGTAATTCATAAATGTGACGGCATGGCACTGTTGTTGTTTTAACATCAGTGGTGCAATCAGAAGCATAGTGCTGAGACAAGAGGATAGGATTGGTTCAGTAGAAATATTCTGGTAGTAACAATAGTCTGTTTGAACATTAGTGCAGTTAATAACCACAACAGCTTACCTATAGCTGTGATGCCTGTCTCTAAGCAATGAACCTTATAGAATGTCAAGGTCAGGTAAATTTTGTGTTTTGCCCAGTCATGAAATACAAAATGTGCATCATAAATGAGATATAATTGGAGTTTTTCTTGATGTCTACCTAAATAGCTCATATTCACCACTTCAGTACACATGCTAATGAACTCGGAAAAGAGAGTGAAACTATTGACTGCTATTGCATGTTTTGGTTTACCTTCTTAATAGCTGTCAGTCCAAGTTATTGACATACCTCAAATCCCAAATACTGTCTGTTGGCTTTCTCGCGACCTTTAAGATTCTTCAATAAGATTTGGGAGGACTGCAAGGATGCAAAGGTTTCCAGAATCTTTTGGGTTGAGATTCAAGGTAGTGAAATAAGGTGGGCAACAGATGTAAGGAATAGACTAAGGGACCTAGAGAATTTGCACTTCAAGCATGGTACAATCTCTACTTGGTCACCCTTTCCCAATAAACAAGCTCTGAAAGGTTGCTGAGTCTTTTGACTTGGTGTATGTAGCCCTCATGACAGCAAGTTAAAATGTTATTAGGTGTTCTGTTGTAGAGCGCTCTAAGTTAGAATGGTCTAAGTGTTAAAACGTAATTCTCTGCCCATAAAGTCACCATAGCTTTCTATACGGCCTTTAAAACTGGTTTGTATGATCGAATGAAAGATTATCTGATTGAATGAACTCTGGAAACAAAGCAACAATAGTGTTTATGTGCACACTTAGGGCATCATTCCGAGTTTGGCGGTCTTTTGGGAAGACCACCATGTTGGCGGTAATCCGTCTGCTGTATTAAGAGTCACGCTGTGAAGACCACCAAATTTTAGCCAAAAATCCAAATCCACCAGGACACTAGAGGGCAGGAAAGAGGCAGTCCCACCACCAGCACCGCCAGACTTACAAAAATCCACCCACCAGATTACGAGCCACAAATCACCGCAGCGGTTCTTCCATGGCAGAAAATCATTGGCGGTGCAAACCATTGCGGTCAAAACTCACATTAGTCAGAAAACCACATCACATTGGATAGTTTGAAAACCCCATACCTGACACACATCCACACACCCAACACACCTACTCACTGCACTAAATAACACACCCCTTCACAACCCACAATCCTTTGCAACAAAAACCCCATTCAGATACCCAGAGAGTAGACAATATTATAGATATAGCACCTTTACACAATAGGCACACACACACACACATCACACTCAGCACACACCCCACATCAGCACAACTAACACAATACCTACATCACTAGCACACACAATCTGACTCAATCACCTCACCCTCACAACGCAGCAGTCACACCTCACCAATTACCCAACACTGCACCCCTACACTTCAACACCCTCACAACCGTCTTCACAACCACTACCATGTCCCAACGAAAACACCCAAGTTTCACCAATGATGAGTTGAGGGTCATGGTGGATGAAACTGACAGGCTGGAGTCACAACTGTTTGGAGAACAGGTCCAACAAACATCAATTGCCGGGAAAATGGAGTTGTGGCAAAGGATAGTTGACTGGGTCAGTTCAGTAGGCAGCCATCCACGCACAAGGGAGGACATCAGGAAGTGGTGGAACGACCTCAGTGGGATCGCACCACCAGATACCGCGCAACAGACTGGCGGCGGGCCCCAACCTCCTCCCCCACAGGTCACACCATGGAAGGAGAAGATCATGGACATACTGCTTTCTGTGGGCCCGACTGGAATACCAGGGGGACTGGAGTCTGGTAAGTACCCACAATACTCATTCCACACATTTGTCTTGGCCTGCATGCTTCCTCACCACCCACATACTCCCTAATCCCACTACACCTCCCACCTAATCACCCAATGCCCTTCTCCAGCATGCCACCACTCCACTCAGCCCAACTGCCCTCACAGCCCTTGGCAATGGCACGTTAATTACTGGCTAATCACATCACTACGACTCCCACAATGCACCAACCCATCATTGTGAAAACCAAGAATGTGCACAGCACATCACCTGTAATGCATGTACAACTAAAGTGCTAGCTACACCATCTAGATTGTTATAGTGAGGACTGGTATATGGCAATGACAGCAATGTAATAGCACACTCACAATAGCAAACAAAGCAAAACACAACTACAGCTGAGTGACCATTCCTAATAGCCACAGATCAAATATCCCAAGCCAGAAATATACTGACCTGGTTGGAAAGTAAGATGGTTTGGTCGATGCACATGCACAGCATCTAGATACAGGACTAATACCCTTGCATACTCACATACTGTGTTACCATTAGGACACCATTGTGCATTGTGCAGCTTTGATGTGTGACACCTAGCTAGCCTGACTCTTCACTAGGTAACCGAGGGAAACAGTCATGTCAATTATCAAACAAAACTAGAACTCATCTGTAATGCAATCTTTACCAAACGTTTATAACCGCTCTCAACATGGAGTATGGAAATGAAGTCACAGAGTTGTATGTACAACAAAGGTATGCTGTGCAGCATCTGTCAATGTAATTGCAGGGAATAATGTAAAGCCGCTGTCTACATCTCACGAAGAGGCAACCAAACACACATTCTAAACTGAACTGTTTGTCTCACTCCCTCCACAGGTAACCCTTCCATTGCCACCATGGTGAGGATGCCAGAGGCTGCCAGTCCCCCTCAGGATGAAGGCCCCAGTGAGGACAACACAGCTGAAACTCTGGACAACAACAAACAACCTGGCCCATCTTGGACATGTGGTCAGTCAACAACTCCTTGCCTCACCCTGCCCTCATCAACCCCTGACCCCTGGTGCATCCACATCACTAGCAACCATTCTCCCACAAACCTGTGTCCCAAGGACAATTATGTGCCCCACAGTACCAGGACCTGAGTTGAATCTTGACTTCCCTGACAATGAAGGCCCTGCTACCACTGGAAGTGGACACAGGCATCTGGGGTTAGGGTGCGTGGGAGGGATGCTGTGAGCCAGAGGATGGGGCGTCAAAGGGACTCCACTGACCAGGAAACCATATCCCAAGTCCTGGCAGCATACCAAAGTTCCCAAGACAGGAGGGGCAAAATAATCACCATGTTGGGGAAAAATCAGAGGCTGCAAAGGGACTACCAGCAGGATGTCATGCAGCAGTGGCAGCCACAAAATGCCCACATGGCTTCCATTGCAGGGTTGCTGAGGGACATCAATACCACTCTTATTGATTTCACAACACACCATCAGGCCCCTTCCACTAGCAATGTAACATCTGCCCCATCTACCTCTGCCACAGCTAGTGGAATGGAGGCCCTGCCAGGGGAACCACATGCCTCAGACACTCCTTAGCAGAAGAACCCCTTCCCTGCAAATGTGGACATCCACCTAGACGTCCGGCTGGAGCAGATGCCAGGACAAGCCCACTTCCACCAACAATCACTGATCCAGCCACAACTCCTATCCTACCCACAGTCAGCATAATAGCAGACCCTCAGACATCCACCCCAGTCACCACATCTGCAGACACCACAACCACAGACATGCCTACATGCAGCAAATCCAGCATGCCTGGAGTCACTACCCCAACAGACCCATCCACCATGGCATCTCCTGGCACCTCCACCCCCTCCTCCCAAGACACATAAACGACCACGCTCACCCACCCTACAGACATCTAGCACCCACAAGCATACCTCTCATACATATGCACCCAAGAGAGCCACCAAAACACCTCTAACAACCACTCCCTCTCCCTCCACTCCCAAACCCTTTTGCCATGACCGTCCCCATGTGTCTAAGAAAGTTTTCCTCTCAGAGTGGAACCTTTTTCCTACTGCTCACCAACCCCATGTGACCCCAAAACACTATGGTGGTCATTATAACATTGGCGGTAAAAGCCGCTTAACGCTGTGCAGAGGACCGCCAACACACCGCCGCGGAATTCCGCCACGGTCATTATGACCCAAAGGCCGGAATCTGCCAAAATTTAGACACCCACACAAGTCTGCCACACCAAAGGTCAGTGATAAACTGGCGATAACAAAACCTCCACCGTCACGCCAACAGGAATACGCCCACACTATCACGACCCACGAATCCACGCGGCGGTCTTTCAACCGCGGTATTCCATTGGCGGTACACACCGGCGCGCTCAAAATGCATACACATTTACAAAACACTACCACATTGGACAATTCGAAATACACACACCTGATACACATACACACACAACTCCCACACACTCAATGCAATATAAAACACACACCCACATCACCCACAAACCCCTACGAAAAAAATCGAGAAAGAAGGCCAGAGAGAGACACCACCATCAACAACACTAGCATCCACAGGCACTCAACATTATCACTCACATAACATCCACGCACCTCACACAACACAACACACACCACCCCATGGTCCCACAAAGACACCCCAGGTTCTCCGAGGAGGAGCTCAGGGTCATGGTGGAGGAAATCATCCGGGTAGAGCCATAGCTATTCGGATCACAGGTGCCTCACACCTCCATAGCTAGGAAGATGGAGCTATGGCGAAGAATCGTAGACAGGGTCAACGCAGTGGGACAGCATCCAAGAACACGGGATGACATCAGGAAGAGGTGGAACGACCTACGGGGGAAGATGCGTTCCGTGGTCTCAAGACACCACGTCGCGGTACAGAGGACTGGCGGCGGACCCCCACCACCTCCCCCCCTCCAACTAACAACATGGAAGGAGCAGGTCTTGGCTATACTGCATCCTGAGGGCCTCGCAGGAGTAGCTGGAGGAATAGACTCTGGTAAGTCAAATCTTAACTATTACATCCCCCACCCTACCTGCATGCCATTACATACCCCCACCCTCGCCCTCAACCCATCACTCCAACTCCTCACACGTGTCCCAATATCACAAACCATACATCCCAAGCCCTGCATGCAACACCAAAGCATGGACACCCTTCATCAATGCATGGCCACTGCACATACCCATACACCCCACTAAACCATCATCACACAAGGTCCTACACAGGAATGCAAGCACTGGGGTACATGGTCACCCACCTATTGCACACCATGGCACACACAGATGCAATAATCATGCCTTTACACCCCTGCAGGACCCCTACCCAACATCACCGGACAGGAGGGTCCAGACATGCCCACTCCACCCACAGAAGAGGCCCACAGTGATGATAGCAGCTCTGTCCAACTGGATCTAGACGACCAGCCCGGCCCATCTGGGACCTCAGGACAGTCAGTTCCCCTCACACTGGCACAAGCCACTACGGAGCCTTCCCTCTCTGGAAACACCAGCACAGCACCCACCCAGCGGGCCCATACCATTGTCTCCAGGACACGTCAATCAGCAGTGTGTCCACCACTACAGTGAACCCAGGCTAACCCACCACCCCAACAACAACAGGGACCTGGGGGCAGTGGCAGTGGACACACGGTTCAGGGGACAGAGGCACAGGAACACAGGGGAACTGGGAGTGCCGCTGTGCAACAGGGGGAGGACAGGCCCAGGGAACCCACTCTCCACGAGGCCCTCTCCAACATCATGGGAGCCTACCACCATTCCCAGGAGACGATGGCAACGGTACTGGCCAAGTTTCAGGAGACCCAACGGCTGCAGGAGGAACAGTATTTGGGGTTCAGGGAGGAACTCAAATCCATCAATTCCACCCTGGGCACCATTGTAGAGGTGCTGAAGGAACTCGTCAACACCAGGAGGCACAATGTGGCCCCTGACACTAGCCTGGATGATGAACTGCCCACCACCTCTGCCGGCGCTAGTGGACAGGAGGCACCACCACAGGACCACCACACCAGTACCCCACCCCCTGCAGAGGGAGAACCATCCTGCAAACGGTCCCTGAGATCCAGGACAAAGACAGAGAATGATGCCAAGACCCCCGCCAAGGAATGAGACGGCCCTGATTGTCATCCATTTGTCCCACCTTGTCACCCTGTCCATCCTTAAACTGCCCAGGCTCCACTTCCTATGCCCCTTTGGACAATGCACTTGTGTGACTAATAGACAGGACTCTGCCATGGACATTCCTCCACCATCACCCCTGACCAATTTTACAACCCCCTCCAATATTGAGCACTGAAATAAACACCCTTAAAGCACAAAACAATGAGGAGTCTGTCTGTGATTTCGAAATAGTGTATTAGCAATTACAGTGGCAAAATGCTCTTTCAAATGTAATGTCAACATACCTATGTCACACAGCTTAAGTCCATGAGGAAACAAAGCAGATGTCACATCTGTGAAATCATAAGGGAAAGTGACAACTCAGTGACCATACACTGGGTGAACATGACAGACAGTAGAGAGGTAGGAGATTTCTATTAGATGGAGCAGGCAGTGTTGTCTTCTTACCTGTGTCTCACTGGAAGTATTGCAGGATCACCGTGTTCCTGTTGTCGGTGTCCTCTTCTTCTGCTTCCTCTTCTTCACTGTCCACAGCTGCCACAACACCTCCATCTGGACCATCCTCCTGCAGAAAAGGCACCTGTTGTTGCAAAGCCAAGTTGTGAAGCATACAGCAGGCCACAATGATCTGGCATACCTTCTTTGGTGAGTAGAATAGGGAACCACCAGTCATATGCAGGCACCGGAACCTGGCCTTCAGGAGGCCGAAGGTCCACTCTATAATCCTCCTAGTTCACCCATGGGCCTCATTGTAGCGTTCCTCTGCCCTTGTCCTGGGATTCCTCACTGGGCTCAGTAGCCATGACAGGTTGGGGTAACCAGAGTCACCTGCAAATGTTGAGGGACAACTGTTAGACACACACTAACTCATAGGGACATCCCCAGACCCAGACAACTATTCCCACTGTATTGGGTCCATGTGCTCACCTAATAGCCACACCCAGTGCCTCTGGAGTTGCCCCATCACCTAAGGGATGCTGCTATTCCGCAGGATGTAAGCATCATACACTGAGCCAGGGAATTTGGCATTAACATGGGAGATGTACTGGTCTGCCAAACACACCATCTGCACATTCATGGAATGGTAACTCTTCCAGTTTCTGTACACCTGTTTACTCCTGCAGGGGGTACCAGGGCCACATGTGTCCCATCAATGGCACCTATGATGTTTGGGATATGTCCCAGGGCATAGAAATCGCTTTTCACTGTAGGCAAATCCTCCACCTGAGGGAAAATGATGATGTAGCTCTGCATGTGTTTCAGCAGGGCAGACAACACTCTGGACAACACGTTGGAAAACATAGGCTGGGACATCCCTGATGCTATGGCCACTGTAGTACTGACAGCACCTGCACTTGAGGGGGTATTCCTGTGGGATGACGGATAGCTGACATCAGGTCTGGCTCCAACTGGGCACACAGTTCTAGGATTGAGGCACGATCAAGCCTGTAGGTCACATGTCACTCCTCCATTGTCAACAGGTCCACCAGCGGTCTGTGCACCAGAGGATGCCGCTATATCCTCACATACTCCAGCGGACGGTGCCTATGGAGGAGAACATCGAGCAGAGAGTCAACCAACTCTGAGGTACGTAAACACAGCTTACTCAGAAAATATCAGGAATTTTACATTTGCCTGTATGAGTGTTTAGACAAGGCCTAGGTATGTGTGACGCAGTCCAAAATAATGCCATGTGGGCCCATGAAATGGCGGCTGCCTGACCTGTAAGGTGGGACAATGGGATATGAGGTAACTGTGCTGGCGTTGTACACCGTCGCGGTAGGCGGTCGAAGACCGCAGCGAAATTCTGCATTGGTTAACATTGGACCCTATGGGTCCCAGGAGCCAATGACGATGTACGCCGGCGGAGACGGTACGCACCGCCGCGGACGTGACCGCCATTTTCTATCTGTTCAATCACTCGATACCTGATCTTCGACAGGAGAGGACCTACACTGCAAGTGCTGCTGTGACCTCAGTCTGGAAGAGACAATGGCTTGTGTGTCTGGGGAAAGGGCCCCTGCCTTCAGCACGGAGGAGTTGGAGAAACTCGTGGATGGGGTCCTCCCCCAGTACTCGCTACTCTACGGTCCTCCAGACAAACAGGTAAGCACTCTCTGAGCATGCAGTATAGGCAATGCCTGTGTGGAATGGGGTGGATGAAAGATGGGGGGTGTGAGAATGAGGCGTGCATGAAACGACGGTGAGTGCATGTACGTCATGGCAAAGGTAGGGATGCGGGCCAATGACTGTGACGGTGCAGTTGGTAATTACTTCTCTTTTTCCCCTGTACAATTCCTGTAGGTCAGCGCCCACCAGAAGAAGGACATTTGGCGTGCCATCGCCAAGGAAGTCCGGACCCTGGGGGTCTACCACAGACGGAGCACCTACTGCCGGAAAAGATGGGAGGACATTCACCGCTGGAGCAAGAAGATTGCGGAGGCCCAGCTGGGGAGGGCCTCCCAACGTGGGAGGGGTGCCCGTCGCACCATGGCACCCCTGATGTTCAATCCTGGCGGTGGCGTACCCGGAGTTGGATGGGCGCTTGAGGGCATCACAGCAGCAACAAGGGGATGAGTACACTCTCATTCTGCTGATTCAGCGGGCATTGGAGGTGTCTGGGTGGGGGAGGTGGGCTGTGGGTTCTCCTAGGCCAGGGCGAGTTGAATAGTTAAGGTCCCTTCTTCAGGCAGGCCCTGTGGCACCCCACCCCACCTGTGTATAGTGCCAACTGCCCCTAGTCAGGCTCCCGTGACATCCATGTGTGCAGAAATCAGCCATAGCCTTGTAAGGCATGTCCCGGGGATTGAATAGTGGACTCCAAGTGTGCGGCGTAGTGCAGGGGGCTTCTGTGTCAGTCGTGTCTGCCAACGGTAGCGGTATTGCATGGACTCAACATGTCTTTCTTCTGTCTTCCCCCCCTTTTTGTGGTCTCCCTATTCTTGTGTGCATTACCATCACCAGGCGGAGGAGCAGTGGCACCGGAGCAGGAGGGAGCTGCATCCCACATGGCCCTGGAGGGTGGCACTATGGAGTCTGAAGTCACCTTTGGGACGCAGGGCGAGGGGAGCTCCACGGCGGGGACAGGAGCTGACACCAGCGATATGCACTCCTCCTCTGATGGGAGCTCCCTTGCGGTTGCGTCCCCATCTGTGCCCCCGCATCTACAGGTACAGCCGCCACACCCCCTACCAGCACCGCCCTGCCAGCAGCCCCTCAGCGTTTGCTCCATGCCCGCTCACCCAGGAGGGTGGGTATCACCTTCGTCCCAGGCACCTCAGCCCCTGCCCCAGTCACCCCTGCTGCCCTCAGTGAGGAGGGTATTGCCCTCCTCATGTCCCTCACTGTTGGGCAGTCTACCATTTTGAATGCCATCCAGGGTGTAAAGAGGCAGTTGCAACAGACCAATGCATACCTGGAGGGCATTCACACTGGTCAGCTGCAGCCCCGCTGCCAAAGACAGAACCGCCAGCAGCAGCCCCGCTGCCCAAGACAGAACCGCCAGCAGCAGCCCCTCTGCTCAAGACAGAACCTCAAGCCACTGCCCAAGACAGAACCGCCAGCAGCAGCCTCGCTGCCCAAGACAGAACCGCCAGCAGCAGCCCCGCTGCCCAAGACAGAACCGCCAGCAGCAGCCCTGCTGCCCAAGATAGAACCACCAGCAGCAGCCGCACTGCCCAGGAGAAGACCACCAGCAGCACCGCAGGCCAGGACAAGACCTCCACCAGCAAAACCGCTGCCCAGGACACCGCCGCCAGCAGCACCGCAGGCCAGTGAGCACAAATGATTCTGACGCTACTGAGGCCGCCACAGGCAGGATGAAGCACTCTGGGCACCAAGCCCCCTCCAGAACCAGTGGAGAGTTACATCCACTACCTCAGTCCTTGGCAGGATGAAGCACTCTGGGCACCAAGCCCCCTCCAGAACCAGTGGAGAAAGGCATCCACTACATCAGTCCTTGGCAGGATGAAGCACTCTGGGCACCAAGCCCACTCCAGAACCAGTGGAGAGTTACATCCTCTACCTCAGTCCTTGGCAGGATGAAGCACTCTGGGCACCAAGCCCCCTCCAGAACCAATGGAGAAAGGCATCCACTACCTCAGTCCTTGGCAGGATGAAGCACTCTGGGCACCAAGCCCACTCCAGAACTAGTGGAGAGTTACATCCTCTACCTCAGTCCTTGGCAGGATGAAGCACTCTGGGCACCAAGCCCCCTCCAGAACCAGTGGAGAGTTGCATCCACTACCTCAGTCCTTGGCAGGATGAAGCACTCTGGGAACCAAGCCCCCTCCAGAACCAGTGGAGAGTTGCATCCACTAGCTCATTCCTTGACAGGATGAAGCACTCTGGGCACCAAGAGCCCTCCAGAACCAGTGGAGAAAGGCATCCACTTCAGAGACTGTGGCTTTGCACTCCCCAGGATTGAACAGTGGGCAAACCACCCACTGTAGAGGCTTGAGTGACTGTGGCTTTGTACTCCCCAGGATTGAACAGTGGGCAAACCACCCACTGTAGAGACTTGAGAGACTGTGGCTTTGCACTCCTCAGGATTGAACAGTGGGCAAACCACCCACTGTAAAGACTTGTGAGACTGTGGCTTTGCACTCCCCAGGATTGAACAGTGGGCAAACCACCCACTGTAGAGACTTGAGAGACTGTGGCTTTGCACTCTCCAGGATTGAACAGTGGGCATGGAGCCCCCTCGTGGATCTGGCGTTGTGCACTCAACCGGCTGAGGTGCCCCACCCTTCCCTTCCCCCTGAGGTGCCTGTCTTATTTCTATCTGATGCCCCTGCAGTGTTCTCTCCGTCTTGTTCGGGTATTGAGTGTGGGCCTCGCCCATGCCTTTTGGGCCCAGTGATCCACGGATTGTGATGGTGGAATCCCTTGGACTTGTGTTCTTGGTGTATATAATTGTATATAGTATAAATGTATATATTTGTAAAAATTTTTGATTTATGTAATTGAATATATAACAATTATTCGACTCATTTCCTTTTGTCCTTGCATTCTTCCAGGGGGGCTGGGGGGGGGTATAACTGTAATGTATCAACATGTATTAGTGTGTGTGTTGTAGTGGGTGAGGGTGGGGGTGTTGCGTGTTGCGTGTGTGTGTCACTGTTTTCTCCCTCTCCCTCCCCTGTGTCGTAGGTGCAGTACTCACCGTGGTCTTCGCCGCCGGCATTCGTGCTCCTGGTAGAGGAGCAGGAAGATAAAGGCTGGGAGTATCTGAAGTTCCGGTTCTATGACTTCCTGGTTCCTCATGGGATGTGTAGAGGTGAGCGTTTTCCCTTCGAAGACCTGTTTCCGCCGTGTTTTTGTTCACGGTGAATCCGCCCCAGAAAAGGTGGCGGATTGGTGGGTTGTAATAGTGTGGGCGGTACATTTTCCTCTGCCTGTCTGTTGGCAGTTACTGTCACGGTGTTTGTTTGTACCAACGTGGCGGTCGGAGTGTTAAAGTGGCTGGCTATGTTGGCCGTTTCCGCCACGGTCGTGATTCTATTTTTTTTACTGCCGGCCTGTTGGTGGTTTTACCGGCGCTTTAACAACGACCGCCAGGGTTGTAATGACCACCTACGTGTCCCTCCCTAACCCCAGCCCTTCCACCTCCAAGACCTCCCCCCCTGCATGTACCCATGCCCCTCCCCTGCCAAGAAGTCGACCCCTCCCAAGAGTCCCCAGCCCTCTCCTATGCCTCGACTTAAGCCCCCCCAAACCCAAAGATCCCCCTCCCAAACCCAAGCCCAAACCACCCCAACCTCCCCAAATCCCTGAGGTGCCTGCCTACCCCCTTGATGCCCCTAACTGTGGAGGTTACCTGGCAGTCAGGAGTCAAGTTGGGCCACTTGGAAATGCCATATGTGCATGTTGCACATATGTGTGTTTGGCCTGGCCTATGGCCTCATTATATGTATATCTTTATTTATTTATTTACATATATCTGGGCCAACCTATTGTTGATTCGAAGGTTACATCTTTATCCTGCCATTCTTTTCTTATGGCTGTTTTGGTCTTAGCTGCTTTTGTTTGTGCGTGTGTGTAAGTTTTGTGTGTGGTGGTTGTGCTACCAGTTGTGTCTGGGCAGCACGTGTGGGTGTGTGCATTGCATTTGTCCTGCAGTGATGGTTGCATATTGCGTGATGGCCATGTAAAAGTTATACTGTGTGCGTGAGTGTGAATGTGTGTGGTAATTGGTATATTACATACATTGTGATGTGTGTTTGCAGGGTATGACGTATGCCTAGTTGTATGGATGTGTGATTGTGTGCTATGTTAGTTGTCTGGTGTTACATTGTGTTGTATGTATGATTTGTCAAGTGGAGGTTTGTATTGTGGTTGCTTAACAGTGCTTTTGAGGTATTGCGGTTGTGGTGTTGTTGTGTCATTTGGTGGTGTTCTGTGTGACTATGCCAGTGGTGTGTATCTGGAGGTTATGTGTGTTTCTGGTATGTGAGTGTTTGTGTGTGATGGCTGTAGTGTGTGTACTATGGATATGGGTGTTTGTATGTGGCTGTCCGTGAGTGTGCATGTCAGTGTGAGGTTACGCATGTGTGTTGTCCTTTCCACCAATTCCGGATGTGTATGTTGTGTGTGCATAGGTACATTGGTATTTGCAACAGTGACAATTAAGTGTGTGTGTAATCACAGTTGCTGTCGTTGTCGCTGGTTCCACGGTCATTGGGGGCGAGCAAGAGCAGCGGGAAGATGTGAGTTCAGATTCCATGGCGGCTCCAGACAAGTATGGCTTCTTGAAGGTGAGAGTCTCCTATTATAGAGTTGGTTTCTGCTAGGGTTTCCGTGGTGGAGCGACTGCGGCGGAAACCTTGGTGGTGTGTAGCCTCGTTATCTGTTTGGCAGGAACATGGTCTCCGCTGGCCTGCAGGTGACTACCGTCGTCCATGGCGGCCTGACCGTTGTGGCAGTGCCAGTGGTGGATTGGCTGTATCCTATTAGAAATACCACCAAGGTCATAATTTGGTGGTACGACCATCAACATGGCAGTCAAGAGGCCGCAAAGCTCGTAATGACCCCCTTAGATATTTTTGGTTCTGAATGTCAGTCACTACAATAGTTAATGTTCAATACCATCCACTACAATGTCAAATGTTCCAAATGTTTAATGTTCTTCAGCTACTCTGCTTTGTTGCTAACACAAATGACCCGTGCCCTTAGATTATGTCCTGCCTTGTTATTTTGTCCAACGATTTTGGCACACTGCTATTCCTTGTTATTTACACAAGAAAGCTTACCCTCTACTGATGGCTTATCTATTTGGGTTTTCTCTGTGCTTTATCTGTCTGGAAAACAAAGTGATTGTGTTATGTGCCATTGTTCCTTCTTTAGTTTTTGGTACTGTAACTTCTTACACTCCTAATCTTCCAGCAGGTAAATCATTTGTTCCAAGCTTGATATTTCTAGTTGCGTGCAGCCAGGTGGTTCTGTTAGAGGTGAAGCCTGAGTTACCACAGATCAAGGAGCCAGCAGGATGCTTCTAGTGCTGGCTCCTTGATCTTGTAATATAAATTGGAATCCAACAAGGCAGATATTTTATTGGCCTTTGTGAATGAATCACTATGTTATTTATTCACCATGAGAAGGATTTTTTTATTTGGTTGGATGTGGTGAATGGATGTTATTTAGTACATGGTGATGATTATGGTCTTCTTTCAAACGCTAGAAATAAACCTTGTCTTTCTGTTGTTGATGCTCTACTTAATGCACTTCTCAGCTCTTCTGAGGGCCAAATGTCAGTCCACAGGGTGGCCTTGCCAATTATGAGTGTGTCAGCATGAAGGTTTAAATGCAAATGCCTTTACCTTATGCAGGGCAACCTAAAGCATATTTCCAATTGCAGTGCATTCACCAGTTGTGCCACTACAAACGCCTTCCCATGCACTCCAAATAAGTTGGCAGATGGAACATCCAATATTTTCGGTGAATATGCCATTGCCAACCACCGATAATTTACCCATGTATATCTTAATTCTTCCTATTTCTTATTTGACATTTATTTTCTGTAATTCAAAGTGAACCCCTAATCGCATCCTCTTGAGCACCACTATTTTTGTGTCTAATTCTGGTACAGTCATTAAATAACATTACCTTCTTTTAATATAGCACTCCGTGGCACACTTTTTCAATTGTGAGCACTGCAATAACGTGTATCACTGTTACCCAATTTGATATAACACCATTTAACAACCTCAGAAGAATGAAAAGATGAATCAGACATGCCATGATTCAAACGTGTGCACTGCAAAGAACTACATATATCGGTGAAAAGCTGTTCATTAACTAAGCCATTCATCTGGTGAGTCAAGCATGATTTTTACTCCTACCAACGCATTCCCCCCTCTCCTTCCTATCTCCTATCAGCATTATATGGATTGTCTTGTGCATGGATCTCCTCATGAAAATAGCTTGGTGAACTCACGTTCCACCTGTTTCTAATTTCTTGATAGTTTAGCAGTAAACCAAGGTTTACAGAGTTTAGATTCCCTGGCATCTGCAACCACTCTGGCTTCACCTCCTGCAGTTCCATCCTTCTCCTTCACAGAGCCATGGGTTTCTCATTTTCCGTTTTCAATGAGGTTCTTGTATTGAAACCAACAACTCCACCAAGCTCCAGGCTTTGCCCTTGCGCCTGTGCTGGTGAGGGCTCTGTTGCTGATAAATGGCCCCTCCTAGTTGTGCTGTGCCTATGCCTCAACCTCTCTCTTATGATTGTCGGAGGATCTAAAGACTCTCCGTGGGATGATTCGCCACAATGACAGGTGCCCTATGTAAAGAGCGCAATTATCAGAATTACAAAAGACAGATCTTATCATGTCTTACAATAATCTTCGGTCTGGTTGACAAATCTCTGAGGCTCCATTTGTAAAATAAATATCACCTTAAGCTATCTATCATGTTCATAGGAAAGACTATGGGATTACTCTCAATGGGACAGCATTACCTTTTATTGGACTGAAATTGTCCCACTGCAAGACTGGTGAGAATGCACCCCTTCTGTGAATTACTCCCCCCTTTACCTACTCTCTCAGTTTCTTTATTGATCACAACTTACGTATTGGTGTGAAGTGTGTTTTATATACATATTATATATATATATATATATATATATACATATATATATATATATATATATATATATCCATGCACGATTTTCTCATCAATTATTTTATTGCAAATGTTGTAGTGATAATATCAAGGATGCCACAGAAGGTGTCATCAAAGATATAATATATGGAGTAACTAGCTGTGGTAGGCGAAGGCGCAAGCTAATGCTACCGCAGGGCACCTGTTATAGCTAATTGAAATGACTCTAACTGTAACTGCTTAATTTCTATGGTTTTGTATGAGTAAATGAAGAACCTAACTATAATGTGCATGTAACCTTGTTTTTTTTCAGTGAATTCCTTTTTTTTTTTTAATTCTATTTTTTAACTATAACACCCCTGTAACCTTTTTTTTTGCAGTTAATTTCTACGGATTTTTCAACGTAAAGTAATTTTACTTACTATACGTTAATCTAACCACAACTACACATGGCCTGTGACCGTGCACAGCTAGGGTGGCTGCATGTCCTGCCAATCCCTATAACCACCCAACCCCACTCCTTTGGCCATGCATGGCAGAGGTTGGCCACAGGGGCTCTCTTTGTGAGGGGATCTCTGAGCGTGTGCTTGAGTGTCTGGGTGGGTCTGAAAGTGGGTGTGTGAGTCTATTAGTGGGACTGAGTGGGTGCATGAGTGTCTGAGTGGATGTGTCATCTATGACAGAATGAATTAGTGTCTGAATGCGTCTGTGAATGTTTAAACATTTTTTTTTTGCTTGTTCGCAAATTCATTGCGATGTTACAGTCACAATGAATTTGCGGATATCAAGCAGCGTGAAAAAATATTTTTAAGGGCATAATTCCACCTCCACAGACCCCTATATTACAGCTCTCAGGTCAGAATAGCTTCACCCTGACCCCTTATGCCACTTTTCATTTTTTATTTCTCAGCCCCAAGAACTGATTCCCGGGATCTTAAAATGGTGGCTGCAACTTTCTGGTCAGGTTGTGACAGCCAAACACGGTATTCCTGGTGGTGTGAAAATTCACACATTTGCTGCGATCGTGGCAAAATCATTGTGAAGGATTCACGACCCTAGATATCTAAATTTGTTTTTGATTTAATATCTCCAAAACTACTGAACAGATTTAAACCAAATAAGCGAAAACATAATCTGCCTACCGATAGCTAGCTTTCTGCCAAAGTTGATATAGTTCTGTCTAGTGGTTTGGACTGTAGTTGTGTTAAAATCTCCTATGGGAATTAACAATGGAAATGCACATGTTTTTTAACCTCCACCCCCCCTTTTCGTCGGCCCCGCTTGATGGATCGCCCCAGAACTTTCTGTGCACAACAAGAATCACACTTTTTGGGGCAAATTTTGTGAAGATTCGTCAAACTGTGCCAAAGATATGGCAAGTCAAAAAATGCTTTTTCTATGGAAACATGGTCCTACCTATAACTACCTACTGCCGACTGCCTGTAGGTGCCTATATATATATATATATATATATATATATATATATACATACATATATGTATGTATATATTTATATATATATGTATGTGTATATATATATATATATATATATATACATATATATATGTATATATATATATATATATATATATATTTTTTTTTACTATAACTTCTTTTACACACTTATTTTGCTGTAGGGAGAAATGCATGCAACCCTACGCATAAATGAATGTTTTTTTTTTTTGTTTTTTTTCATGAGCACCTAGTATACTATTTTAAACTCTTGAAAAAAACGAATGTACTCTACAGAAACACAGGCAAATGGTAAAGTGGAGGGGTAATGCTGACTTTGGAAACATTCTTTGACTTTCATTTCTTTATTTTGATGGATAAACAGTTTTGAAATGTAATGTTTTTGAAGGGAAGACTCTATTGAATGTCTATTCATAGAGGAAATTGTGCCTAACCTTGCATAATCCAGTGATATTTTGACTTGCCAATTAAACTTAAAATCTGCCAAAGATGATAGTGAATGGGCCATGAGTTTCTTTATTATTTCTGCGAGCTACTTTTGCCAGGGATTAAGTATAAAAGCAAAGTTCGAAAATGTACTTGGCTACCATAGGATCCCTTTTGACAGTATGAAGCCTGTTATAAAACTGTACTATGGTAAAATAACGTGCTTGCTTTAAAGAATACATAGAAAACATGGTCCTGTATTCCATGGCTTCATCATTGGTAGTATACTATTTGTATTACTCCTTTTTTACTACAATTAACCAAAAATGTGTTTCTTAGAATTTGCTCTGAAGTACGGGCCGCATCCTCTAATTTACCAAAACAGACGATATTTCAATTGTCAATAAGTGTTTTGGCCGTTGAAATACTATTATATCCTCGTGATGCAACGGGAGGAGGATGTTTTTCGCTGCTCAAATCTGTAATGTTTTCCTCTTGATTGCTATTCTATGAAGGGCACTGGCAAAGGCAACAGGTCTCAGCTCTCAAAGTCTGATACCTCATCTGTGTGTTTCTTCTGTTCCTGTTCCACCTTAATTTACTCAGTTGAAGGATTACATTATGAAGCCAAGACTAATGTGTTTATGGCAAAGCGAGCACATATTAATGATTTTAGTTATGAAGAAGAATCTCTAACAATCATGATAATGGGTCAAAAGGCACATTGACCACTAATAAGACAAAATGACTGGAAAACCTAAAGATTCATCAAGTAGGACAATACTATTATTAAATACTATTATTAATATGATTATTATACTAGTATTCTGTTCTCATCGCTAATTCATTTTCCTGCATTTGTTGTATAAGTTTCTCTTTTTTGCAGCAGAGTGTGTGTTTTTAAATCTACCCTTCACAAGCATTGCAGTGCACTATACCTCTTCTCTCACTATCTACTCTTTTGCACCATAAAACACGGCATATTGTATATTTTTTTATTTGTATCTATTTTTGTAAACAATAAATTGTTTACTATCGGCAAATAAGTACAAGCTCATAACTCAAATGTTTTAATTACATTTACTAGCCAAAATAATTTTCAGGCTGTGATGTTTCTGCACCTAAAGTAATAACCCTTTGATAATGCATTGGAACGTCTTATTTAGACAGCCGGCGTTTGCACGAGGGAATGGCCACATGTATATGTAGGTAGCCAAGTGTCTGTGCTACTTTTCCAGAAGCGTTTTCAGAGGCAACAGTGCCCAGAGTGGGTACAACAAGGGCAAGCGAATTTAGCTAACAATTATTCATGTGATATATTACAGGAATCCTTGCTCACTCTAACAAGTTTGTTGGCTACTTGCAATCAGATATATTGACCAATCTTGTTAAAGTTATCCGAATACTGCAGAATGTTGTCAGTTCGATCTGGCTCCACTGATCTGGCAAGGACAACAGCTTTCCTTCTGTGTTCTTTTAATTATCTTTAGTGTGTTTTGAAGAATGCTTTTGTTGAGGTCTGTGGTAGATGCTATGTCAGGATACATTTACTGGAAGTAAAGTCTGCAGTGGTTTCAATGGTTTGAATTTTGTTTTAGTTCTCCTAGACAGGTGTCACTGCATTTCCCTGTGGTACAATTCCTCCTGTAGGGAATGGAAGCATATGTCCCTTTTATCATATCATTACTTTGTGTTAGTGGTAGGTGTGTTAAGTACTGTCCCATGTGTCACTTTGATGGAATCTTCCTCTGCGCTTGAGGCAGATGTGAATGAAGTTCTTACTGTTTGGTGGTGGTATTTTAGGGGTGTGCCAGGTTTTAAATATGCTAGCTTTAGTTGGAATAAAAATCACCACTTTACTATTTAATGAAATTTAATGACAGAATCCCCATCATACCCTACAAGACTCAGAACAGTTTTGACAAATAGCATATATGTTATGTGTGGCACTCATAATCCACTGCTATGACATAGCAACAGTTGAAAACAAAACTGGTTACCTACTGTTGTGATGTCACAAAGGCCTTCCAGTCTAGGCTGACAGGCCTCTCTGAGAGCCTGTCAGCACAGCTTTCCTTGTCTGCTTTGACTGAAAGCAGAAGCACAGCTGCAGGAAGGGGAAGGAAAGCAGGGAAAGGGAGGGTTTAGTCAAGGATGGCAGGGAAGGTTTTTTCTTAACTGTTGGGACAAAAAACATAACAGAGACTATGGTGGTCATTACAACCCTGGCGGTTGGTGTTAAAGCGGCAGTAATACCGCCAACAGGCCGGCGGTAAAATATTTGCAGTTACGACCGTGGCGGAAACCGCCAACAAAGACAGCCACTTTAACACTCCGACCGCCACAGCGGTACAAACAAACAGCTTGGCGGTCACCGCCAACAGACAGGAGGGAGACAATGTTCCACCCACACTATTATGACAGGCCAATCCGCCACCTTTTCTGGGGCGGATTCACCGCGGATAAAAACATGGTGGAAACAGGAATCCAGAAGGAAAAACGCTCACCTCTACACACCCCACGAGGAACGAGGATGCCATGGATCCGGAACTCCAAATTCTACCTACAATAGTCTTCTTGCTCCTCTACCAGGAGCACGAACGCCAGCGGCGAAGACCACGGTGAGCACTGCACCTACGACACAGGGGAGGGGGGAGGGAAAAAACAGGGACACACACACGCAACACCCCCACCCCCACCCCCACCCTCACCCACTACAACACACACACTAATGCATATCAATACATCACAGTTACACCCCCCAAACTCCCCAGAAGAATGCAAAGACAATAGAAAATGAGTGTAACCATTGTAATATATTAAAAGCAAGTAGGCAGAAATATATATATACACCATGTACATAATATATACCAAGCATAGTAGCCCAGGTAGTGCACTAAGAAAGTCAGTGGAACACTGGGACCACAAGGTATGTGCGAGGCCCACACAAGACCCCCGACCATGACGGAGAGAACACTGCAGGGGCATCAGAGAGCAACTAAACAGGCACCTCA
Organism: Pleurodeles waltl; assembly: GCF_031143425.1. Lineage (NCBI taxonomy): Eukaryota > Metazoa > Chordata > Amphibia > Caudata > Salamandridae > Pleurodeles > Pleurodeles waltl. The sequence continues at coordinate 175,903,079 of NC_090444.1, read as the reverse complement.
GAGGGAGGGAAAGGGGGGACACCTCAGCCGCTTGAGTGCACAATACCAAATCCATGAGGGGGCCACATGCCCACTGTTCCATCCTGGGGAGTGCTAAGCCACAGTCTCTCAAGTCTCTACAGTGGGTGGTTTGCCCACTGTTCAATCCTGGGGAGTGCAAAGCCACAGTCTCTCAAGTCTCTACAGTGGGTGGGTTGCCCACTGTTCAATCCTGGGGAGTGCAAAGCCACAGTCTCTCAAGTCTCTACAGTGGGTGGCTTGCCCACTGTTCAATCCTGGGGAGTGCAAAGCCACACTCTCTCAAGTCTCTACAGTGGGTGGCTTGCCCACTGTTCAATCCTGGGGAGTGCAAAGCCACAGTCTCACAAGTGGATGACAGTCTCCACTGGTTCTGGAGGGGGCATGGTGCCCAGAGTGCTTCATCCTGCTAAGGACAGAGGTAGTGGATGACAGTCTCCACTGATTCTGGAGGGGGCTTTGTGCCCAGAGTGCTTCATCCTGCTAAGGACAGAGGAAGTGGATGGATCTCTCCACTGGTTCTGGAGGGGGCATGGTGCCCAGAGTGCTTCATCCTGCTAAGGACAGAGGTAGTGGATGGATCTCTCCACAGGTTCTGGAGGGGGCATGGTGCCCAGAGTGCTTCATCCTGCTAAGGACAGAGGTAGTGGATGGATCTCTCCACTGGTTCTGGAGGGGGCATGGTGCCCAGAGTGCATCATTCACCCCGTGACGGACTCAGTTACGTCAATGCCCCTGCCGCTCATGGGCTAGCGGTGCTTGAGACGGCGGTGCCCTGTTCAGAGGTGCTTGAGATGTCAGTGCCCTGTTCAGCGGTGCTTGAAATGGCGGTGCCCTGTTCAGCGGTGCTTGAGATGGCGGTGCCCTGTTTGGCGGTGCTTGAGATGGCAGTCTCCATTGCAGGATCTCAGCTGCTGGCGGTCCTTCATGGCCCAGCGGGGCTTTTGCTGGCGGTCCTTCATGGCCCAGCGGGGCTTTTGCTGGCAGTCCTTCATGGCCCAGCAGGGCTTTTGCTGGCGGTCCTTCATAGCCCAGCGGGGCTGGTGCTGACGGTGGCCTCCTGGCCAGGTGAGCTGGTGCTGGCGGTGGCCTCCTGGGCAGCTGGGCTGGTGCTGGCGGTGGCCTCCTGGGCAGCTGGGCTGGTGCTGGCGGTGGCCTCCTGGGCAGGGAGGATGATGGCGGTCTTCTCCGCCGTGCTGCTCTTCCCAGACTTGCCGGGTTTCTTGTGGCCCTTCCCCACCTTGGAAGGTGTCACAGCTGACTCCACACTCCCACCTGTACCCCTGGGAGCAGCTTTGGTGGCTGGAGTCTTCCCCCTCTCCCGCCGGCACTGGCCAACTTCTGATGCTTCACAGGTGGGGGACTGTCTGTGCTGTGGCTCGGTGCCACACTGGCTGGCCTGGTGGCCGGTGCACTTCAGATTCCGGTGACTACAGGCACCACTGGTCCCGGAGATGTTGTGGCTGAGGTGCTAGTTTGGGACCTAGGAGACGGACAGGGTGGGGGAGGTGTGGGAAAGAGGTCAAGGTTGGACAGGAAAAGTTTTTTGGACACACTGGGACGGGTAGCTGGAGGGGGTTTGGGAGTGGAGGAAGAGGTGGTGGTTGTAGGAGGTGGCTTTGGGGGAAGGTGCATGTGCTGGAGGCTGTTGTGAGGTGGATGACTGTTGGGTGGGTGGGTGCCTGCGTTTGTGTATCTTGGGAGGGGGTGTCACAGACACACTGGGAGAGAACACAGGGGACGTGTGAATGGTAGTGGGGTGGTGACTGCACGTGAGCGGGGTGTGGGGGTGTGGTGGTTGGTGTGCTGGAGAGGGACGTAGTGGCTGTAGAGGTTGTGCATGCAGGTGTGAGTGTAGACGAGACTGGGAGGGAGGAGGGAGACGAGGAGGAGGGGGACACAGTGGAGGCAGTGGATGTTGGTGTGTCTGCATGTGTGTGATGCTTGCGTGAGTGCCTGTGGGATGTGTGGTGCTTATGTTTGCCTGAGCTTCCCTTGGGTGTTGAGGTGTGTGCATGTTGGTCTGTAGGTGTGCTTGGGATAGGCTGAGGTACAGGGGATTGGGTCGAGGTGGAGGAAGTTGGAGGGGGGAGGCTAGAGACGGGGATAATGGCTGCCATCAGTTGAGGCCAGAGTCTGAAAAGCTCGCTGAAGGGCCGCCTGACCAGAATGAATGCCCTCCAGGAATGCATTGGTTTGTTGCAACTGCCTCTCTACATCCTGGATGGCATTCAAAATGGTAGACTGCCCAACAGTGAGGGACCTGAGGAGATCAATGGCCTCCTCACTGAGGGCAGCAGGGGTGACTGAGGTAGGGCCTGAGGTGCCTGGGGCGAAGTTGATGCCCACCCTCCTGGGTGAGCGGGCACGGGGCAAAGGCTGCGGGGCAGTGCTGGGAGGTCAGTGCTGGTAGGGGGGTGGCGGCTGTACCTGTAGATGCGGGGGGCACAGATGTTGCCACCACCACAACGGCGCTCCCATCAGAGGACGAGTCCGTGTCGCTGGGTTCAGCTCCTGTCCCCGCTGTGGATCTCCCCTCGCCCTCTGTCCCACTGGTGAATTCAGACTCCGTAGTGTCGCCCTCCAGGGCCATGTGGGATGCAGCTCCCTTGTGCTCCGGTGCCACTGCTCCTCCGCCTGATGATGCTAATGCACACAAGAAGAGGGAGACCACAAGAAGGGGGGGAGACAGAAGAAAGACATGTTGAGTGCATGCATTACCGCTACCGTTGGTGGACACGACAGACACAGAAGCCCCCGCACTACACCGCGCTCTTGGGCTCCACTGTTCCATTCCTGGGAAATGGCCTACAAGGCTATGGACGACATCTGCGCACATAGATGACACAGGGGCATGACTAGGTGTACTTGGCACTCTGCAGAGGTGGACAGGGGTGCCACATGGCCTGCCTTACGGAGGGGCCTTGCTTACGGAACTTGCCCTTGCCTAGGGAAACCCACAGCCCACCTCCCCCACCCAGACCCCTCCACTGCGCGCAAAGTCAGCAGAATGAGAGTGTACTCACCCCCTTGTGGCTGCTGTGATGCCCTCAAATGCCCATCCAACTCCGGGTAGGCCACTGCCAGGATCCTGAACATCAGGGGGGTCATGGTGCGACGGGCACCCCTCCCACGTTGGGAGGCCATCCCCAGCTGAGCCTCCGCCGTCTTCTTGCTCCAGCGGCGAATGTCCTCCCATCTTTTACGGTAGTGGGTGCTCAGTCTGTGGTAGACACCCAGGGTCCGGACGTCCTTGGCGATGGCACGCCAAGTATCTTTTTTCTGGTGGGCACTGACCTACATGAAATGTACAGGGGAAAAAGAGAAGTTATTACCAACTGCACCGTCAAAGTGATTGGCCCGCATCCCTACCCTTGCCATGTGGCACATGCACTCACTGTTGTTTCATGCACGCCACACTCTCCCCCTTCCTTCTTACATCCAGCCCTCTCCACACAGGCTTAGCCCATACAACATGCTCCCTGTGTACTTACCTGTTTGTCTGGAGGACCGTAGAGTAGCGTGACCTGGGAGAGGACCCCATCCACGAGCTTCTCCAACTCCTCCGATGTGAAGGCAGGGGCCCTTTCCCCAGACACTCGAGCCATTGTCTCTTCCAGACAGAGGTCACAGCAGCACTTGCAGTGTAGGTCCTCTCCTGTCGAAGATCAGGTATCGAGTTATTGAACAGATAGAAAATGGCGGTCACGTCCGCGGCTGTGCGTACCGTCACCGCCGGCGTACATCGTCATTGGCTCCTGGGACCCAATGGGTCCAATATTAACCAATGCAGCATTGCGCCGCAGTCTTCGACCGCCTACCGCGATGGTGTACAATGCCAGCGCAGTTACCTCACATCCCATTGTCCCACTTTAGAGGTCAGGCAGTCGCCATTTCAGGGCCCCACATGGCTTCATTTCCAACTGCTACACACATACCTAGGCCTAGTCTCAACACACATACAGGCCACCTTTTGTGTATGATTGGTGTTCTGCATAAACTGTGGGTACATACCTCTGAGTTGTTTGACTCTGTGCTCGCTGTTGTCCTTCATAGGCACCGTCCGCTGGGACATGTGAGGAGATGGCGGCATCCTCCGGTGTACCGACCGTTGGTGGACCTGTCGACAATGGAGGAGAGACATTTGATTGTCACATACAGGCTTGACCGTGCCACAATCCAGGAACTGTGTACCCAGTTGGAGCCAGACCTGATGTCAGCAATCCGCCATCCCACATGAATCCCCCCCTCAAGTGCAGGTGCTGTCAGTGCTCCATTTCCTTGCAATTGGGTCTTTTCAAACAACAGCGGCCATAGCATCAGGGACGTCCCAGCCTATGTTTTCCAACGTATTGTCCAGAGTGTTGTCTGCCCTTCTGAAACACATGCGGAGCTACATTGTTTTCCCTCAGTTGGAGGATTTGCCTACAGTGAAAGGTGATTTCTATGCCCTGGGACACATCCCCAATATCATAGGTGCCATTGATGGGACCCATGTGGCTTTGGTCCCCCCCCCACAGGAGTGAACAGGTGTACAGAAACCGGAAGAGTTATCATTCTATGAATGTACAGATGGTATGTTTGGCAGACCAGTACATCTCCCATGTGAATGCCAAGTTCCCTGGCTCAGTGCATGACGCCTACATCCTGCGGAATAGCAGCATCCCTTATGTGATGGGTCAACTCCAGAGGCACCGTGTGTGGCTATTAGGTGAGCACCTGGAGGCAAGTCAGTGGCAATGGTTGTCTGGGTCTGGGGATATCCCTCCAGGTTAGTGCGTGAGTTGTCCCTCACCATTTGCAGGTGACTCTGGTTACCCAACCTGTCATGGTTACTGACCCCAGTGAGGAATCCCAGGACAAGGGCAGAGGAACACTACAATGAGGCCCATGGTCGAACGAGGAGGGTGATCGAGCAGACGTTCGGCCTCCTGAAGGCCAGTTTCAGGTGCCTCCATATGACAGGTGGATCCCTATTCTACTCACCGAAGAAGGTGTGCCAAATCATCGTGGCCTGCTGTATGCTTCATAACTTGGCTTTGCGACGACAGGTGCCTTTTCTGCAGGAGGATGATCCAGATGGCGGTGTTGTTGCAGCTGTGGAGCCTGTGGACAGTGAAGACGAGGAAGCAGAGGAAGAAGACATGAACAACAGGGACTCAGTGATCCAGCAATATTTCCAGTGAGACACAGGTAAGAGTACAGACCTGCCTACTACATGTACTTTAACACTACTACCTCTCTACTGTGTGTCGTTTTCACCCAGTGTATGGTCACTGAGTTGTCACTTTCCCTTACGATTTCACAGATGTGGGTCCCACTGTGTGACATCTGCTTAGATTCCTCATGGACTAGAGCTGTGTGACATAGGTATGTTGACATTACAATTGAAAGAGCATTTTGTCACTGTAATTGCTAATACACTATTTCGAAATCACAGACAGACTCCAGATTGTTTTGTGCTTTAAGTGTGTTTATTTAAGTGCTCAATATTGGAGGGGGTAGTGAAATGGTGAGGGGTGATGGCGGAGGAATGTCCATGGCAGAGTCCAGTCTATTAGTCTCACAGGTGCATTGCCCAAATGGGCATAGGAAGTGGAGCTGGGGCAGTTAAAGTATGGACAGGGTGACAAAGTGGGACAGTAGGATGACAATCAGGGTGGTCTCATTTTTTGGCGGGTCTTGGCATCGTGCTCTGTCTTTGTCCTGGATCTCAGGGACCATTTGTGGGGTGGTTCTCCCTCTGCAGGGGGTGGGGTGCTGGTGTGGTGGTCCTGTGGCAGGGCGTCCTGTCAACTAGCGCCGGCGGAGGGGGTTGGCAGTTCATCGTCCATGCTAGTGTCAGGGGCCCCTTGTAGTGCCACAGTGTCCCTCCTGGTGTTGAGTACTTCCTTGAGCACCCCTACGATGGTGCCCAGGGTGGAGCTGATGGTTCTGAGTTCCTCCTGCAGGCGCTGTGTCTCCTGAAACTTGGCCAGTACCGTTGCCATCGTCTCCTGGGAGTGGTGGTATGCTCCCATGATGGAGGAGAGGGCCTCGTGGAGAGTGGGTTCCCTTGGCCTGTCCGCCCCCTGTCGCACAGCAGCCCTCCCAGTTCCCATGTGTTCCTGGGCCTCTGTCCCCTGGACCTTGTGCCCACTACCACTGCCCCCAGGTCCCTGTTGTTGTTGGGGTGGTGGGTTATCCTGGGTTCCCTGTAGTGGTGGACACACTGCTGATTCACGTGTCCTGGGGACGGAAGTATGGGCCCGCTGGGTGGGTGCTGTGCTGGTGTTTCCAGAGGGGGGAAGGTCTGTGGTGGCCTGTGACTGGGTGATGGGAACCGACTGTCCAGAGGTCACCGATGGGCCGGGCTGGTCATCTAGATCCAGTTGGACAGAGCTGCTGTCATCACTGTGGGCCTCTTCTGTTGGTGGTGTGAACATGTGTGGACCCTCCTGTCCGGTGACGTTGGGTAGGGGTCCTGCAGGGGTATAAAAGGATGGTTATTACATCTGTGTGTGTCATGGTGTTCAATGGGTGGGTGACCGTGTACCCCAGTGCTTGCATTCCTGTGTGGGACCTTGTGTGAGGATGGTTTAGGGGGTTGTATGGGTATGTGCAGTGGGCATGCTTTAGTGATGGGTGTCCATGCTTTGTTGTTGCATGCAGGGCTTGGTGTTGGGATGGGTGGTTTGTGATGTTGGGACATATGTGAGGAGTTGGGGTGCTGGGGGTGAGGGTGAGGGTGGGGGTATGTGATGGCATGCAGGTAGGGTGGGGGATGTAATAATTAAGATTTGTCTTACCAGAGTCCATTCCTCCACCTACTCCTGCGAGGCCCTCAGGATGCAGAATCGCCAAGACCTGCTCCTCCCATGTTGTTAGTTGTGGGTGAGGAGGTGGGGGTCCGCCGCCAGTCCGCTGAACCGCCTGGTGGTGTCTTGAGACCACGGAACGCACCTTCCCCCGTAGGTCATTCCACCTCTTCCTGCTTTCCTCCCGATTTCTTGGGTGCTGTCCCACTGCGTTGACCCTGTCCACTATTCTTCGCCATAGCTCCTTCTTCCTTGCTATTGAGGTGTGCTGCACCTGTGCTCCGAATAGCTGTGGCTCTACCCGGACGATTTCCTCCACCATGACCCTGAGCTCCTCCTTCCGAGAACCTGGGGTGTCTTTGCCGTGCCGTGGGGTGGCGTAGGTGATATGTGGGGTGGAGTGTGTGGTGTTAAGTGTGCTGATATGTAGTGGTGTGTTGTGTGAGGTGCATGGAGGTTCTGTGGGTGATGGTGTTGTGTGCATGTGGATGCTGTTGTTCTTGCTGGTGCTATCTCTCTCTGGCCTTCTTTCTGAATTTTTGGTCGTGGGGGTTTGTGGGTGATGTGGGTGTGTGTTTTATATTGTATTGGGTGTGTGGGAGTGGTGTGTGTATGTGTATCAGGTGTGTGTATTTGGAATTGTCCAATGTGGCTGTGTTTTGTAAGAGTGTGTGTATTTTGAGCGCGGTGGTGTGTACCGCCAATGGAATACCGCGGTTGAAAGACCACTGCGTGGATTTGTGTGTCATGATAGTGTGGGCGTATTTCTGTTGGCGTGACGGTGGAGGTTTTGTTTTCGGCAGTTTATCACTGACCTTTGGTGTGGCGGGCTTGTGTGGGTATCTGAATCTTGGCCGATTCCGAAATGTGGGTCATAATAGCTGTGGCGGAATTCCGCAGGCGCAGCGGTGTGTTGGTGGTCTTCTGCACGGCGGTAAGCGGCTTTTACCGCCAATGTTGTAATGATCGCCTATGTTAGTTATGGGGCCCTCATAACTTCTTCTTATAGCAGTTGAACGCAGCGACAGATGCTTTCGGGTGCCACACATAACATAAAATTATAGATAGCTAAAAAGTGAATTAAAGGGGTATTTCTCACCTCGGGGTTCTGAGTAACATTATAGACAACTCAAGCCTTACTTTTGTTGCCTATTAGATGTCATATATTACCCATCTACAATTCTATCTATAACAAATAAACAGTAAGATATAGATCAATATTGATTCTAAAACAGAAACAAAGGGAATACATGTAGAATTATAGATAGGTGACAGCTTTTGTTAACAGCTTTTGGTACATCATAGCTATAAATTATCAGGATTAGAATCTGGCATTTACGCTAAAAAGCTTCCAATGTGCTTGATATCTATGATTATCTAGTTTGGGGAGCTGCAAGTGACAGCCATTTAAATAACAATCTTCTAGGTCTTAAAAACGGAGGAACTCAGTTTTAGGTGAACTTTGGGTCCAGGGACCTAGCAGGAGGCAAATCCAAGAACAACAAAGAGAGATTGAGTACCAAGTGGACCGAGCAGGTAGGTTGTGACAATACTCTGGTTGCACTTTATCTCACCCTTGAAAAGCCCTGTCTTGAGAAACTCTGGAGAGATTGGTAAAATTGTAGCACATGCACAAGAGTAGCCCATGCCAACAAACATCACAGACATGTTATCTTAACTAAAATCTAACACTGAGCAAACTTCTTCAGACTCAGATAAAATGAGAAAAAAATGCTATGTATGTATTAGTAGGTTTCAGATACTTGGCAAAAAAGATATAGATAACAACAGTGCTTCTTTTCCAACCTCTATCCCAAGCTTAGTGGACAGTCTTAAATGGACATTGACCAAATCTTATTTTGGACTCAAAATGGGAATTTAGTAGTAGCTGCTGATAATGCGAGATGTAAATAAGGTAGAGTACACATCATGTGCTCATAACTGCCAATGCTAACCAAAATAGTTCTATTTGAGAACACCAGTGGCATCACTCATGGCTTAGCCATGGGCCATAGTTTATATATAGTGAAGTGTCCCTTGGTATTCATAGCAGCAGCAAACCATGTACCTATCATCCCAGCACTAGAAATAGATATCAGGAAAATCAAAGCAACCTTCCCTATAAGTGATGTAGCCAAATAATTGTTAAATATGGTTATGTCCATCTCCATATAAAGCTGATCAAGACAGAGTGTAGTTAAAGAATGTTGAGGCTTCATATTAAAGATCACTGCTTCAACTAAGTAAAGAAAAGAAAGCAAGATGTGTTTTAACAACTTGAATACAGCACATAATCTCAGAGGTAGGTTGGCCAGCTGGTGCGGTGACCCACAACAGATCATGGAAATTTTAGCACATAGAGCAGGTGTATTAAGCTTTTTTGCCGTCATGTTTGTGACCATAAAAAAGCACTTTGGTGTGTGTGAAATCCTAACTGAGATTTGGTACACATTACCGAATCACAGTTTGGTTTGCGATAAAATATTGATTGGGTATTTGGAAGGGGCATCCCTTTAGGGTCCCTTTCCCTTTGTGAATGTAAAGAAAAAAACATTGTTTAAGAGAAGGCAGCGGTTCACTGAACCACTGTATCTTCTTAAACAACCAAAAAAGAAAAGAAAGAAACAGTTCTTTTCAAACACAGTCACATTTCCTTTAAGGGAAACAGGCTGCATTTAAAGATTGCTGCTTTATTAAAAAGCAATCACAAACATGGTGGTCTGTTGACCCAAGCAGGTCACCATGCTTGTGATGGCACTAATTCCTAGTAGGTCACAAATTGCAACCTACTTCATTGATACTCATGAGGAAGGATGGTTTGTGACCCACTAGGATCACTAATTTAAAATAAAACGTTTACACACTAGGAGCTGCGATTTCCAAACTGCCATTCAGTAAAAATCACAATTTGGAAATCACAGTTACTAATCTTGATACGGCCCTGGCAGACTTGCTTTTTCATTGCCGAATTGAACCACTAGTAAGAGATCTCTTTGTTTACAAGTTGTGAAACAAAGTCGGGAAGTTAGAATCAAGTAGCTCACAAAACATGGGAAACCCTCCTTAGTGACAGGTCTGACCACAGTCCAACACTGTATATTATGCCACTGGAGGAAACCGTTGGTGCCTACAGGTGTACAGCAAGAAGCCTGAGAGACCAGGTCAAGTACTCGAAGGATCCACAGCCCTGGTGAGCAACACTTACTGATTCCTGCAGGAATATGTATACTTTCATTCAAGCTCCTCAAAACCTGATGCCCAACATAATAGGAGAAAGCCCTGACTATTTCTTACCAAGTTCACATGCCGCACACTGGCATAGTGCACTCTTGATACTGAGTGTGACTCTCTGGTTTGAATGTATGATGCTGTGTGTATACTACTGCTCAATGCACTTTGTTTTCTTGTTCAGTGTACTATATGATGGATGCTTGGTGGCACTTAAATTATGTTGATAACCAAAAGAGAGTCATTGCAAAAAAAATAATAAAGTAGCTGTGTTTTATTTGTATTTAATGAGAATCTGTAAAAAATCCCTTAATGAGCAGCTGCACTCTAAATCGTAGAGTAAAAGGTGTTTTAGATGTGAACATAGCAAAGTTTTATCCAAAACCTGCCATGTGGTGTGCCACATTGAAATGAAAAAGGGTGAGGAGAGTAAATAGCACAGATTATTGTGGGGCAGGAGGTCACGAGAAACAAAAGCTTCACATTTCTGGGATCAATGTAATTTGGATGAGCTGAACCTGATGAATTGTTTTTTGCATGCTCCAAATTAGAACCTAATACAACTTTAATTTAGCAATCATTCTTGCAGTGGCTTCATTTCAAAATGGGGTTACTGAGGTTAATGCTAATGCCACAACAATTCCAGATTTCGGCACATCTCTAAATTGTGGAATATGCAAGATATTCAATTAGTGCCATTCAAGACAACGCTGTCAGTTTTCTGGAGAAGACTACACCTCCTGGAATGTTGGAGACAGAGAGAAAATATATTTCTATCATGTGTACAGATGACAAGCGTGTAGCAGATAATGGAATAATCCTATTTTTATTGAACATACAATACTCTTGATGACAATTTGCACATAAAATAGTGCAGAGTCAATAGATTTCTTCCAATTAACTTGTTTAAATGAATTGTGAAGTTGGGACACCTGAAATCATTCACACAATGTTCAATGGCTATTAAACCCGGGGTTTAGGCATCCATGATTAGTCTCTCATACTTGCCTATGGACGAGAAAGGACAATTGTCAGGATAACTACTCCTAGGTATCAGCTATTAAAGTAAATTATCTAATTCTGAGATATAAAACATTTAATAGTTCTCACTAACAACACGTTCTATAAATACCCTATCCCATCTGCAGCTCTACCACTCGCCTTGCTGCCCCACCGCCCTTTAGGTCTCTCTCTTACACATATGTCACATATTTACTTACATACATCTCAGTGAATAAAAGTGTATTTTGAATCTTGATGCATTATTTCCAGTTTGGCTGGGTGACAAAATGTATTAAACATTAGGTGTTTAGCATGATAAAGCTATAACATCTATATGAATGTGGCATCTCTATCCTCGTGGCTTAGGTTTATAAAGACTTAGCAATGGATATGATTGTGATATTTTCTGGCTTGAAAGGAGGGATCATTTTCAAATTATTGTTATTCTCAGATACTCTTTTTAGTTCACACCCTTCTCCCTTTTGAAAGTCACATGGAGATCTAAAGCAAAAGAAGGACTGGTGACCCTGGCCATCATTTAATATTAAATGGACGCTCACCTCAGAGTACCACGTATGTCATACTCTACAGTCTAAATTAATGCACATTAAAATATGTGCCAGTGCAATTCCTATTTTCAAACCATTGCTGCTTTTAATGAACATAATGCATAAATCATACCATATTGATGCCTTCTGTGACATGAGGGACACTATTACAATTTAGACTACATCAGTCCCCCCTTTAATGGCAAATGTGTCCATCACTCCAATTCTCATTTTAAGGAGACAGTTCAAAATTATTCTGATGAGGTCTTCTGTAATCCTCCAAACGATTAAGGTTAAAATATAGATATTTCTCCTTATCTCCATTTTAATCTCTACCCTTCTCTGTCTATTCCTTGCTCACTTTTCTTTCACCCTTTTGATCAGTTTGTACAGACCGAATGGAACAAGGGCACACAAAGCCATTATCAACAGTGGGTCTCATATTGGTTCCCACAAAGCCTCTTCCTACATCTCCAAACCACTTTCCAAAGGCTGAAAAAAACACTACCTATAGCTTCCCAGGCACCTGTTGCTAACCCTTTCAAATCTTTTTTCATGTCCGTCATGTTTGCAATGTATTTCCTTATCTCTTTACTATTGTCAGGAATGTAAGTGCAACATTGTTACACATGTAACATTTTACAAACTCCACCTTCTTTTGTGAGGAGATTGTCTAAAGCAAGGTGATTTTGCAAAACTATGGACCTCATAGCAACCATTTCTTTGTCCATAAGCAATATTGCACCTTCAGTGTCTGTAGCTAACTTATCTGTTATTGTTGACAGTTTTCTAATCTTTATATTATTCAAGATCACAAATACTGATGGAATTATGGCATCAAAAATATCTCCCACAATCTCTGAAGCACTAGCTCCTCTTTTGACTCTGGAATTTGATTTCTCATTCCAGACTGGATCATTAAAATGGTCCACATGATATATCTTTGAAAAACTACTACCAGGTAACATTTACCATACCAGCCATTTGGCAGCTTGCAATAGGCAATTTTTCCACATATGAAATAAACACCTGGTATGGTGGGATCATGTCCGTTCAGTATAAAAGTCAAAACACTTTTATACAAAAACACGTCTACATTCACTAGTTCCTTCAAAAAGGGTGTTGATCTTTGATCTAAGTCTATATACACATAATTTCTCTATATGTTGCTAGGCCAGGAATCCTTGACCTCCAGTCACTGAGTGTGTTGCATCTTTTTTCCAATTTTGTAAAACGATTCCCTTTTCTATTTTGGATTTAATAATCCTCTTCCATTTTCAACTTGCCCACTGAACTTTTTTTCTACTGGGCTAAGAATGCAGGGCAAATTATCCTTATGGGCATAAGCTGTTCCAAATGTCAATGCACTGCTTAAATACTTCATAATAGGAACAATAGAAAAAAACAGGTCATAATTTGAATAGAAATATTGTTAATACTCCTGCAGATACAACACTGTTAATAACAGACTACAGGAAATTCCATTGGCTGGGGGAAAACTACAATATGCGATTCCCTTACTTACTGATAGCACACATAGCAGCCTCTAACTTTCATGGTATCTACATTTTCGTACAAGAGCTTATAATACACATTTGCTGACAAATCACCTCTAAAACCACCAGTGTAAGAATTTCTTATATTTGTACCGGGGATGTTGATTTGCAATGGCATTTACTAAGTTTGGGGCACTTGTGGGTGTAACCTTCTCTGAATCACTTTCTAGGGGCAAACTCAATCCAATAAATATTAATATAATCATACTTACTGTCACTACTACTAAACCTATGCATGCATACGTGCATTTGATACACCTATTGTGATTCGACTCCGCAACTTCTCCAGCTTCAAGCCCAAAAACTCCGAATTAAAAAACATAAAATCAAATATCAAAAATGCATAGCAGCTTTAAGGTATCACTGTCTCTTTCAGTCCTTTTTATTTTTGAGCAAAGCAATAATCAAAAATAGTCTTTAAAAAAATGCTAATTATTCACAAAATTAATTGACCTTCTCGAAAGTTCATCAAGAGTTTTCTCTACTTACAAAAATTCAAAAACCTTCTACTGAAAAGTTCAAATATCTCTTATAAAAGCACAACTCGTAATCACTAAAATAATTACTTCCAAAGTGTAATGTCTTTCTTCATCAAGTGGCAATGAGCTTTCATAGTTCATCTCCACTGCAATTTCATTCTCAAGAATGTTGAACTGTATTCAAATTGTTAGCACAAAAGGTGACAAACCCCTGCTCCCAGTCATTGGCAGCAAAATATGTCCATTCAGGTGCTGAGTATCTTTGACTTGGCACTCTTTTTCTTTTTGAACTTCTGTTTACTCCTCCTTCAACATTACTGGCACACTGACTTGACTCTTCCATCTCCTCAGCAGTTGTTGAAGGCACTTGTACAACTGACACTGAATGCTTCTCAGGCCAATTGTCTCCGGGGACAACTCTTTTATCTAGTATGATTGGTCCTTCATCAGCATCAGAGCTAGCATGAGTCAACTGATTCTGTCTCTACCCTTCTGTACCATCCACTGTTGTTGACTCGTTCAGAAGCCCATCAGATCATGTCTGTGCTGTAGCAGCCACTTGTCCAGTCCCAACAGCTTGGCTAAGTGCCTCTCACTTACGTAACTGACCATTCTGGAACAGATGCTGTATTATCAAGGAAACCTAGGAACTTTGTGAGTATGGCTCCCATGCACCCAGTTCTAGAAACCAGCTCACTTTACTGCTGTAGTGGTTACTAGAACCACCTGGTGAGGGCCTATCTCATATGTTCCAACCATGTTTTCCTCAACTGTTTTTTAATCATGATCCAGTCACTGAGACATAGGTCATGACAGAGCTTCTGCTGTGGCTGTGCATGAAGCTTCTCCAACCTGATGAGACAAAAAATGATCATTGCATCCCTGCCTATATGTGCCTGGCCATGATAATGTCTAGCCATCAGGGACAATAAGCTAATTGGCAACACTGCCCTTCCATTACTTGAAACCAAAACATCATCCTCATTTCACATCCTGTTCCGCCCCAACACTGCTGTTCTTCCTCTGTCACTTCTTCCTACAATCTTTTGACTTCTTCCCAAGTATCAATAGCAGTTAATCAGACATTTTGAATTGTCTTATCACTGTTTTAATTGCTCTACTCCCCATTAACGGAGGTGCTGCTAGGGGCACAATATATTGCCATCTCATATGCATATGTATTTTCTATGGTTACATAGTCAGTCAATTTCCTATGAGCAAAGCATTTTAAAACAGCAGTTTTTGCAGAAAACTGCAACGGATTCAACAAATTGTAAATCTAATCACCGTTCTGGATAGGGGATCCAGAAGAGGTAATAAAACCCCTCGGGTACCACAACTGCTCAAAATAATGAACAACACCAAAACCATACTATCAGTGAAGATTATCACTTTAGGCTGTTCAGAAACACAGCAGGCTCTAGTAAGAGCGACCAATTTGGCTACTTGGGCTGAAAATACTCCTTGAAGCCAGGAGGCTTCTATCATACCTGAGACCATGCAACCTGCATAGCCAGCTCTCATCTTTATCTCTTAAATAGGAGCCAGAAATAAACATGACAAAATCATTTTCATCTAGTGGGAAATCTTTAATGTCAAGTCTTGGTTTGATACACCATTCAGTCACATCAAGACAGACATGCTCAACCTCATCCTCGCAGAAATCAGTAATTTCAACTGGATTGGCCAAAAGAGTACCTGGATTCAAAACACTAAAGCATTTGAGAATACCATTCAGGGAGGCAAGTACAACCTGTTCTTAGTGGATCAAACGTGCACTGGTTAGATACTGAGTCTTTGTATAGGTCACCAACATTTCCACAGTATGGGGAATACAAACATTCAGGGAATGGCCCATAACAATGCCTTTGCACTTTTCAATGCTGACGCAGAGTGCAGCGACAGCCTGTAAACAGCCAGGCAGCGCTGGTGCTACAGGATCAAATTTTACAGAAAAATAAGCCACACGCATGTATGCATTTCCATGCAGCTGTGTCAAACTGAGAGAGCATGTCCATCTCTCCCACAGCAAAACAAATACCAAAATGTTTTCTAATTAGGCATCCCCAGAGTTGAGGCTCATCATAGGCTTTTTCTCAGCTCTGTGAAGGCACGCACACAGTTTTCATCCAATGGTACTGGAGCAGACATATTCTTGTGTGTTAGCCCTTATAAAGGCTTGGCCAAAAGGGAAAAATTTGGAATCCACTGGCAAAAGTAGCCAACCATTCCCAGAAACATTCGGACTTCTTTCTGTGTGACAGGGTATTCACTTGCATGATGGCTGAAATTCTTTCTTGTGACACCTTCCTCACACCTTTCTCAATGTGGTGACCTAAATATTTCTTTCATGCAATACTGTAATTTTGTAGGGGAAACCGATATCCACTTTCTCCTAAATGATTCAAGAGAGCTATTGTATCTCTTATGCATGCTTTACAGGTGTTTGGGGTAACTAACAAGTCATCTATATACTGCACTAAAACTGAACAATAAGGCATTTTGAGGGACTCCAGATTCTTCTTCAAGATCTGGTTCAAAATAAATGGAGACTCAGTATACTGTTGAGGAGTTCATCACCATGCCAAAACACGACTGCCAAATTTGAACGCAAAGAGGAATTGGCTTTCCTCGTGCAACGGCATGGAAAAGAAGGTTTGACAAAAGTCAATTACAGTAAACTGCTCTGCTTCATTGGGAATCGGAAATAAAATCACTACAGGATGTATGACCACCGGACAACATGAAACAACTGTCTTGATCACTTTTCTCAGGTCTTGGACTATGCAGTGTGTTCCATTGGGATTCCGCAATCCTAGAATGGGAGAGTTACATGGGATTCCCAATGCCTCTTTCCGAATACCTTGTTCAATTAAACTATTAATTAGGGGTGTAAATCCTGCAATTATC
This sequence comes from Pleurodeles waltl, assembly GCF_031143425.1. Lineage (NCBI taxonomy): Eukaryota > Metazoa > Chordata > Amphibia > Caudata > Salamandridae > Pleurodeles > Pleurodeles waltl. The sequence continues at coordinate 175,886,541 of NC_090444.1, read as the reverse complement.
CCCGTGTCATGTTATACGAGATGTCTTGGGGTACACTGCATTTGGCTTTATCATTTTTTAAATGAGTTTAACTTCTTTTATGAGTCCTACATCTTTTCCTGAAAGATCTCAAATCTCAGATGTCACTGGGTCTTGTAATTCTTTGGGTAAATCATTACATGTCAGTATTGGATACAATGCAACACTCTGGTCCTCTTTCACTGTTTTACAGGGTACATCTTCTTCACTTGTTTGAATTAATTTCAATTCCTCGGTGTGCAACTAATAGAGCAGTTCAGTTTACATAGCAGGCTGCGTGCAAGTCAATCAATCAATCAATCAAACAAATTTCTTAAGCGCACTACTCACCCGGTAGGGTCTCAAGGCGCTGGGGAAGTGGTGGGGTTACTGCTTGAAGAGCCATGTTTTGAGGTGCTTTCTGAAGGTTAGGAGGTCCTGGGTCTTGCGTAGGTTGGTGGGGAGGGAGTTCCAGGTTTTGGCGGCGAGGTGGGAGAAGGATCTGCTGTTGGGTGTGGTGCGTTGGATGTGGGGGACTGTAGCGAGGGCGAGGTCGGCAGAGCGGAGCTGTCGAGTTGGTTTGTGGAAGTTGATTCGTTCGTTGAGGTAGGCCGGTCCGGTGTCATGGAGGGCTTTGTGAGCTTGGACAAGGATTTTGAAAATGATCCTTTTGTTGATGGGCAGCTAGTGTAGAAATCTGAGGTGGGCGGAGATGGGTTTGTGGCGAGGGAGGTTGAGGATGAGATGTGCGGCTGCGTTCTGGATGCGCTGGAGTTTTCTCTGAAGCCTGGCTGTGGTCCCTGCATAGAGGGCATTGCTGTAGTCCAGTCTGCTGCTTATGAGGGCGTGGGTGACCGTTCTTCTTGTTTCTAAAGGAATCCATTTGAAAACCTTGCGTAGCATGTGATGTGTGTTGACGCAGGAGGATGATATAGCGTTGATTTACTGAGTCATGGAGAGAGATGGGTCCAGTATGATGTTGAGATTGCGTGCGTGGGTGGTTGGTGTTGGGGGTGGTCCAAGGGTGGTGGGCCACCAAGAGTCGTTCCATGCTGTCTTGTTGGGACCGGAGATTAAGATCTCGTTTTTTTCTGAGTTCAAGTAAGCTTGGAGGACTTGAATCTCAAACCACAAATTGAGGTACATCTTCAAATGAACATATTTTTACAGGGACATTAATTATTTTTCCTAAAAGGGGCAAATTTGGCGCTTGCTGTTCTGACTGTGGAACATGTAGCTCCATTGTTGATTACAAATGACACATCAGGTCCCATAATGTTGGCATTTACATAGGGACCACATTGATCTACTTCGAAGGATGCAGCTAACATGCAATCCTCATCATCTGAGCTATTAGCTTGAAGGAATTCTGAAAGTTTCTCTTCCTATCATGGGAGATTGTGATGCTATCTGATTCATATTTGCATCTGCGATCTGGTTCATATTCTTTTGCGACACAACGATTTGCCATTGAGCCATAGGGACTTGGGTACTGCTATCTGTCATCCACATTCACATTTTGTACACAGGCTTTTTGAACTTTCTGGATTTTAACCTGATTATTGCCTTGTGCATGAGCAACTCCAATATTTTGCACTTGATTGTTCACATTATTATATGAACACTTTCTTGTCTACAGCTCCACATGTCTAAATGTATGTAATTAATTCTTTAATGTGCAATTTCATTCCAGGAGATCTCATGTTAACTATGTCTTTTGTACTAAACTCTAATCTGTAACTTCCCTTAAGGGGTTTGATTTCTCTAAATCCACATCATATTTCTCTGCTACTTATGCTATTTTCTCATATGCCTGTTCTGCACGTTGAATGATGTCTTTGCACATGAACTGCAGATCATCTTCTGTGTAAGTTTCTGAGGGTTGATGCAGAGAACAGTTTTGCACAGGCAGATTCACACAGGTTGCCTGCATTGTTTGACTCTCTTTAGAATCTGGCACAACTTGATTTACGACTGGACTCAATACAGGCTGAACTGTATCTATAGTCGCAAACTGATGGATACTCTACCGGAACTTGGGCCACTGAATTTGCAGGTGCACCTGGAACTATCAGAATCGGAATCTGTGTAACTGGGGCAGTTAGCACATTTGAGCTCACATTTTGTGCTGCTCCACTTGTTGTTTCTGTCTCAACTCAGTGATAAGGAGACAGATGATTAATCAAAAGCTGATTTATGAATTCATCATCTGAATCACTGTCATATGTTACTGTCTTTTTGTCCCCAGGTTCTGTTTCATCTTCTTCGTTTGTGATAGCGGGAAACATTCTAACTCCGTCAAGTAGATTTGATCTTCATATTTTCTCTTCTGTGTCCTATCTAGCTTCTGCAAGTGTCTTGATCGCTTTCTGCATTCTAGTTATATTTATTTGTCATCCTCTCTCTTACTACGAGTTTCCAAATGCCAAGCACTACAAACTGTGCGCGTCTTGGAGGCATTTTCAATTCACACATTATTCGCCTAAAGTTGTATAAATTCTCAAATTAAAAGTTCCACAATGGGGAATTGCTAATGCACCTTCTTTCTCAGTAATTTCTCTCCAGTGTTTAAGCAATACACATGCAGAAAATCCCTACACAGATGACACATAATAGGCTGGAGTTCCTTCAGGCGGGACATCTATACCTTCTCTAACTGGAATGAATACACGTCCTCTCATCAAACTCTTCAAAACCTTGAAAAACTTAATTTTCACTCAAATGTAATTAATCACAGTAACTTTCAATCAAATCAGGAAGTAATTTCAATACCACAATCCTTTTCTTAAGATGTTCTCAACCAATAGCAATGCAGTACTGTCCACCGATACTGGTGGAGGGTCACACCAACCGTCCAATACAAGCACAGCACAAAATAACATCATACTCTGTTCTTTCAGGACCTGCAGTTGCTTTGCAATTGTCTCTCACACAATCGCTCAATCACACTTCTAATGCAAAATATTGCAAGCAAAAATCAACAACCTACAGGAACTTAAACACTTCAAAGCTGTATGAAGATACACTTTCTGATTGTAGCTTCCACAGTTACACAAAAAGTGAAACTTGACCAGCAATTCTCACTCCAGTTGATACAGATCCTCCATGTGCACTCAGGACTCACTTAATACCAACCACAACCCACACTCACTCAAGGAAAAACTATTGGCACTGTCAACGACATCTCATGACAAGTACCTCAATGCAGCCAATAAATTAACCAGGTTTCTTCTACACTTGTGTGTTACCCAGGGATCTTAATACACAATGGACCCGTAAACAACAACAACTGCAGACATTTTTAGCAAAAAAGAGCCACAATCACTTAAAGTACGATGACTCTACAAAACACTTCACAACATCACACTTCACCACAATCTTAAAGCCAAAAGCAATGCAAGCACATAACCCTATTAAAAGCAATGTTCGAACTGGGCAATCGCATAGGTCAATCCTATACCTCATAACACTACAAAGGAATTATTCTCCCCCCTTGTGGGGAAAACCATAACTCTGCTACCAAATCTGCTGAAGCATTTTCATGCTTCACAAGAATCAATGCTCATCAAGACTGACAGACCTTTGGACCCTGTGACAGGGTGTGGTAGAACAATTCAACTAAATTAAAATGCAAGCCAATTAAATTAATCAGTATGACCCATTTACTATACAAGGAAAACTAGATCACACGACTCCAGGTTGCAACATCTATTTCCATTCCCAGGTCTGGTAATGGGAACTTCATCCATCCGTGTAGCTCCACACAAGATTGAAACATTTGCATAATGTATTAGTCCATCTATTCAGGATGTGCCAATTCCAAGGACATAGTTAACACTCTCTCTATTTCTAAACACTGGGCCTATCACCAAAACTAGTCTTCTTATGGAAACGAAGTCCGAAAGAAAGTTCACTTTATGAAAAATTAAATCAGCATTTCCTGCACATTCACAAAATACAAAACTTAACAGGCCTCACTTACACTAGCGCAAGTGAATTGCAGCAATGCATTTAATTAAGACGTTTTAATGAAAATACTCTAATATGCAAACTTATGAATTCAACATTAATAATGCTTAATTAATATGGATTACATTCACTTTAAATGAAAAAAAGAACTTTGTTAATACATTTCATTGAATAGAATAGGAAAATGCATTTATTTCATTTAAAACATTAATCATCAGAAATTCAATATTGTTTCAATACATTCTGTTAGTCTAAGGCCTACGTTATAAAATAACACCATGTAAATCTTGCTAATACTTGGTTTAATGCATATACCACCTATGTCGAACTCTACAGTGTAAATAAATGCACATTAATAAAGACGTGTCAGTGCAATTTCTTTGTTCAAACCATTAGTGCTTTTGATTAACATAATGCATATATTGTCACATATTAATGACTTTAATGATGTGAGGGACACTACTAAAACTTAGACTACATCACAATGGTGTCATTGTCTTGTTTGCACTCCCTCTGCACTGCTTTGCACCCCTGTTTACTATCCAAGTAATTCAGCCATTAGGTTGTTTCCCTGTTCTTGTTGCTGGTCGTATGTTTAGGTCACCTGCCAAATTGATTAACATGCAGCAGCTACAGGATATTGGTTGTTTAAGTGACTTGCAATGGATAGTCACAAATGTTAATGGTATGCTGTGCTACTTCCTTTAATATTATTGAGGACAAAGGGTGTGCATTGTCACCTCCACTATATCTTTGATTTTGTTGAAATGATGGTGAGAATTCAACTTTAAAGTTAATCTAGGATTATGGATAACTGTCCCCATCAGTAGACTAAGAAACATTAGTGACCCTGATTCATGAAGGTACTGACGTAATAAAAATACGAGTGTGGCATCTTCTCACTCAAAGTGGTGTTTCCACACTCATGGCGGAATTCTCTGCACTCTCCAGAGAGTGTACTGTTTGGAGACTGTGCCGTGAGTGCAGAGATTCTGCCACACGTGTGAAGACTCCACCACGAGTGCGGAGACTCCATACTTGTAACTTTACTATCTTCATGAATCGGTTTCTATAAGTCTAGGATGCAGTGTCACATGGTCTTCTACAATATTGAGGGTCTAAAACACCTATTATGAGGAAAAATCAACATATTTGAGTTAAGCAACAGATTCCAATTTTTTTTAATGTTCTTCTGGCCCTCTGATAGCTAAGAGACTAACCTGAACTTGTAGTTATGGTTCCCCGACACCAGACTTTTAGGTTTCATATTTTCTATGACACTAGGAAAAAATAAATTGGAGTCAGGGGCTCAAAAGCTAGAAAGAAGCAGAAGTCCAACAACGTTTGACTCAGGGAACCCTTATGACGAGACACTAATGTGGACGTGGAGTCTAATCTGAATTAGAGTACTCCACATTCTGACCCTGAGGGACTGATGTGTCAGGTAGTCAGCAAAAGGCCACACTGTGAAGACAGGTGCAAGACTTCCCTGGAGAAAGAGACGGATTGCATGTTTAGCGTGGCCCAGGATGTGCTGTCACTTTTGCACACTTTTGTTTTTACTGACGTCACATTGGACTAAAACAAACGTCCCTAAACTCTGCTCCCAGGCACAACATTTCACACACCAAGACAGACATCTGTATGGAGCAGAGTGGATGTGCCTTGGTTGCTGGTCTGTAAAGGGTGGCCACTGCCAAAGAGAGATAGGAAACACTTCTTTGTTTAAGATCAATTGAGAGAATATTCTCTAAAGACAATGGGGCATATTTAAAAGCCCCTAGTACCATCTTGGTGCCACCATAACATCATTTTGTGGATGCTAAGGGGGCGCGAAAGTGCCTTTTCTGCTGTGCCACATTTAGAAAGTGCATTGTGCCACTCTGTAATCCCTTTTGCCACATTATGCCTGCACCAGGCATAATGAATGCATTAGAAGGCCTGCAAAAATAAGGCAGTGAAATTTAAAAGATTTTACTGCACCATTTTTGGCGTCATTTTTAACGCCTGCTCAGAGCAGATGTTAAAATGAAGCGCTAATTGAAATCAAAGGGCCTCCTTGCACTTTGCTTCACTAGTTTCAAACATTTTGACGCTAGTGTAGCAACGCACTACAATAGCCTAAACAATGTTGATGCTATTGGGGTAACGACTGTCATGGTGCACCGTATTATAAAAACAGTGCATCCATGGTGTCAGGTGCTGGTAAGGGTGCACATGAAAAGTGGTGCATCATCAGTGATGTGCCACTTTTTCCTAAATATAGGCCAATGTGTCTATGCCTGCAAAGTTACCTGTGCTTCATTGTCACAGGAGTTTTGTGTCAGTTGCATCATTAAGACCCATTGGCATGGAAACTTGCTATGTCCAAGTCAGCAGAGCGAGAAGTAAGCATATTATTTTTGTGGATGTACATAATCTGTCCCTTGGGCATTAAAATTGCCTTTGTGAATAAGCATATTCTGGGAGTTGTGGCCCACTCAAACAAATAACAAGAACTAGTGATCTAAGGAGCATCACTGTTTCAGTGGTAGTGGAATCCTGACTCAAAATCTCTCCAGGATTTTCTGAAGAGATTCTGCTTTAGAGGGGTACCAGCTCAGACAACCAGTACCAGATATCACTTTGCACAAAAAAAAATGAGATCTACCTGTACTACAAGCTCACCACGAAAAGATCTCTCATCTTGTAAAATAACAACTACAACAACAACATTTGACACACACGCATCCCCAGCTGTCATGGCAATGGAGCAACCAGAGCAACTAGAGGAACTTGAAGACTCACTAGACCACACAACGGGGGCTAAAGCAAACGTAGAACCATCAACAACTCGTGGAAGGCCTTGCTAGCAACAATGGACGTGATAGCAGCAGCCATCCAATTTCAAGCAGATAAGCAAGACACTCAGGTAGATTTACTCAACATCCTGGCCATCCACATTGTGAGCATCGACAACAAGCTACAATCCTTGAATGATCTGATAAAGAGGGCTCAAACCCACTCATACACTCAGCAGGTGACATGTCAGTGCTCCATCACAGGCGATAACTCACAAAGATCCCTGGATATCCTAAATGACATCTTGAAAGAGGTAAAAATCCAGATCCTTAGAACTGAAGAGCATCTCAGTAGTTGTGGCGAGAAGACCCCCCAAAACCAAACGAAGAAGGATAACCCACAAAACGCAAAGATATCCCATGAGGAAAGCAATAATATCAAGGATATTCATTGATCCGAACAGGGAATGTCTCAGAGCAACACGGAGGGCAGATCATGCCTTAGCACACAAGAAATGGCACCCCTCAAGGGTGGATCGAAGGATTTAATTCCCAACAATTCAATAGTGGGGGAATCACCCCTTACGAAACGGGAAAAGAAACGAAAAAGGAAGGCACGGAAAAAAACAAAGGGGGTCCAGCCAAACTGTATATGGAAATCGTTTGCTAAATCAAATGGCACGCAGTCCAAGGAATCAGAAAGCACTGAAAACAGAAACAAGATCTGCCAATCTAGACAGAGCAAGGCAGAACGGCCAGCCAGTGAGGACAATTCTACGGGCGAACTAAGCACTTTTGTTAATCAATCAACATCACAGCAACAGTCTCCAAAAACCCCCCGTTCCAGCAACAAGCAGGGTAGCAGCCTTTTGCAAGGAGAGACGGCCTTAAGAGAATTTCAGGGAAATGGAACTATCATCAGGCAGTGCCCAGAACAGGGAACTCAGCGGTCTACTGACAGGCAGGAAACTGGCAAACCCTGGAAACATAACCCTCAATGCACAAGCTCCGCACACAACATGACCGTAATAAATCAACCCGCGGACAACAACAAACAGATATTAGATCATGGTTACCATCCTTGGTCAGATGATTGCACAAACAGCGTGGCACAAAAAGGAATCCCAGGACACCAGACAACGCAGGGCAATACGGCCCCAGAGGAAAATAAATTAGTTTTCATCCCTTGCTATAATTCGAAAGGGGCTTTTGACATTCTAAATAGAGGCACCATACTGAAGTTAATAAATGCGATTTTGCCCCGGCTCACATTTCAACAACAGAATTGATGACTGTGGAGTTCACTCCACATCCAAACAATAAAGATAAAGAGGCAACGCTGACATCCTGAGCCGCATCCGCCATTATTGACCAAATTCTAGCACATCAAGACACGTTTAGTGCATGGGGCATCGCCCTGCAAAAACTAGAACCGCCCAGATACCCTAACCTTTTGGTACCGCAACAAAAGAAGGGCGGCTCAATCTTAAAAGGGGCCGTGGGAGTAGAAACCTCCCTAAGCAGTTGGGACCACATTACAATTGTAAAGCACCAAAGCACGTCCCATCCTGTCATGCACCAACAGATCTTCATTGGTACTCCCAGTCAAACAGGGTGGAAGGCAAAATTTAAATGACAACAATTACAAATGGTCCTGACGAAAATCCAGAATTTATCCATATTTGCTCCTGGAACACTCACGGTTTAAAAAATCTGGTTACCGACATGGCGGCTCTGAGTTTCCTTCAGCAGTTTGAAATCATCATGTTGCAGGAAACATGGTGCATGGAGCCGATACAAATTTCTGGTTATTCTGGGATAGACGTCGCTGCAAAACAAACTCCAAAACATGGACACCCCAAGGGGGGCCTCACAACGTATTGCTCCACAAAAATCAACAGGGTGATCAAACAGATTGACCTGGGAATTGACTGGCTGCTACCAATAAAATTGGAACATCAGGCGCCATCAGGGAACAACAGAACTTTACTATTGATCAACATATACGTACACCCTAACAAAATCCAAAACAGCGGAAACATTGAAACATTGACCAATATTCTAAAAATGCTGCAGAAACAAAATAAAGACGCAATCCTCATTTTATCTGGCGATTTCAACCTTGATTTGAGAAAAGGCAGCACAAAACACCCTAACGGAACACGCACATATATAAAATTTGAAACCCTGGGATTGCGCTGCCTGACGCCTCTCCCTGAGGACGCCTCATCCACACAAGTAACCTTTTCAAGTGGCACAAAAAAATCCAACATCGACTTTACATTAATAAACGAAACCGCATTGCAACTGGTTTCAGCATATAGGATTCAACAACGCACAGAGAGCGATCACTTTCCACAACATATTAAGATCCGGAATGAATGGAATCGGCTCCCCACTGCTAATATCATAATTTCAGCCCCAGTGACTTATGATACAAAAAAACTGAAATGGAAGGGGCAGGGCCTCGACAAAGTAATGGAAGTAGTGTACCACAGTGCAGGCACAACTAAAGAGCTCAAAGAATTACTAAGAGTGCAGGCACTAGAAGACCACTCCCAAGGAGAACGAGTGATCCCTTGGATGCACTTGTGTGATTCTTTCCATCAAAAAACATCTCCCAATTGTGGTCATAGAGTCAAAAAACAAAGTCAAGAGACGCAAAGAAGAAAAGCCATGGTTCAACAGGACATTGCGCAATTTGAAAAATCAAGTCTCTAGAGAATCAAAAAAAGTCCTGAAGGACATACACTGGGGGAGGAAATCTGATGACACAAGGCTTTATGAATTAAGAGCCATATATAAGAAAAACTGCTGGATGGCAAAACAGAGTTATCACGAGGATCTGTGGACCAAGCTGCTCATGTCCAACAAACAGAAAAATAACAAAAAGTTCTGGAAACTAATAAACGGACTAACTAAGGGACTAAATCGACACACGAATGCAGATATTGATGCAGCCACATGGGAAGCACATGTACAGACAATGTTCTCACTCCCAGAGCACCATGCGAAGGAGGAGGCCTCACAGATAACGAATGACTCAAGTAAGATTAATTTTGGCTTCAGAGTGGCAAACAGACTTAACTCTAAACGGAAACAAAGGAAAGCACGCACTAATGACCATTGACATAGAAATGCTGACAAGCCTTATCAAGAAACTAAAAATGGAGGGGGCAGCTGGTCAGAACGGTATTCCAAACGCCTTGTTTAGAGGAGACCCTTCATTCTGGGCCTATTATTTGGCGCTGCTTTTTAACGAGCTCCAAGGCACTACGGGTCTCCCAGATGCATGGAAAGGCAGCATTATTCACCCTACATACAAAGCAGGTAACCCCGCAAATCCTTCAAACTACAGGCTAATAGCATTGATAGACGTGGAAGCAAAACTCTACGCATCCTCCCTACTGCAACAACTAGCAGAATGGATTCATGACAGACAGTTAATTCCACAATGCCAGACAGGTTTCAGAGCTGGTATGGGTGCTTCCACCAACCTGGCAACCCTGGCCCTGCTGGGAAACAAAGCCAGGCTTCAGAAAAAAAGGCTACTTGCCTGCTTTATTGATCTAAAGGCAGCATTTGATTGCGTACCAAGAACCTGCCTGTGGGAGAAACTGAAATAGTGGGGCTTACCATGCAGCCTCCTAGGCGCAATGATGGACTTGTTCAGAGGTACTTGGGCGCAAGTAAAAATTGGAGAGGGCAGCCACCTCACCAACAGAATATTAACAGCAAAAGGACTCAAACAAGGGAGTGTATTGGCTCCCACGCTGTTTAACTTATATCTTGCAGGCCTAGCCGAGGCTCTAGCTCCCGTAAATAGCCACCCACCAGTATTGGCCAAGAAAGGAATTGCATGGCTACAGTACGCAGACAACATAGTTCTACTCAGCCAAACACCTGTTGGGCTACAGCATAGCATTGATGCATTTTATACATACATAACAATGCAAGGCCTAGAATTGAATTTGAGTAAAACTAAGGTTGTCCACCTAGTTGACAGGAAGTTTAAATCTGCTTCATGGTTCATAAACGGATCCCGGGTGGAGGTTGCACCCACATATAAGTACTTGGGATTCACTATGGACCACCTCCTGACTTTCAAGCCGCATCTTGCTGTCGCTCAAGCAAAAGCCCTCTCATTGACCTATGGTTTTAAAGTTCTAAAACAAAAACTGAGCTGCCCTTCATACACCTGTTTTCTGTCATGGTAGCGCGGCTAATGCCCACCATCACTTATAGCACCGAAATTATGCTGGGGAAGGAGGCAGTCTTTTTCAATCAAGTCCAGACGAAGGCCTACAAAACAGTTTTTCGGATACCACAACCAGCATCTCCAGCTCATGTTCGTTTAGAATTGGGTCTGAAAAACTATGAATTTCAGAGAAGATGTGCCTTCATTAAACTATGCTGGAGGTTGCGTGCAGCTGAGACTGGTACTCTAAACAACCGATGATGGATGGAAATTGAGGAGCAACAGCAACACAATGATAAAAGCACCTGGGGTCATCACTTAAATAACTGCATTAAAGCAGTAGGTTTGCTAGAAGCCTGGGACCAAAACTCAGACAAAAGGATTTTTTTCGGAAGGCAAACACTGTCACTAAGAAGAAATCTTTAAATTCTGATAAAAAAACTGGCAAGCAGACAGCACGCCTGGACTATAATAACATCATACAAAACTTTACGGGCACAGGAATACCTACCAGCAACCTTCAACCAGTCGCTGAAACATCGGTTCATGCTTTTCCGCTTTGGGTTGATGGAAACAAAGGATATGGTCCCTTCATGGAGACAGCAGGATCTGACACATTCCTGTCGACTGTGTGGGTACAGACAAGAGTCATTAGAACACATTTTTTGTGCGTGCCCGCTGTGCTAGGCCTCAGGATATTATATCTAAAAAACATTTTAAAGACACTGAACACATGCTCATGCAGACCGGCCATTATAAGCTGGCTTAGCGGACTTTAAATCCCGTTTTTCTGTTGAGGGTCCAAATTCATGCAACAGACTCAGAAAGAATTAGTGAATAAAGTTGAAGCCGAGTGTGCAAGGGCCATCATTTTATGATTAGTAAAGCTCCAAAAGTTTAATTCCAGCCAAGAATTAGCCCTAGGTACTACTCTGGATTCTCACTCAGCTTCACTCATTTACTATTATAGTGTTTGTAAGGGAGTAAGAAAGTCCTAAAGTTAAGTTCTAGTCCAAGGTTGGAATTAAGTGGAGAACATTTTAGCTATGCACAACTCTTTACCATGATATGTTTTAGTTTCAAATAAGCTTTTATGTTTTTATTATGGGTTTCTATTAACATAATGAGTAGGCAAAGTATTTATATTATTAATATTATTATGCATTTTGGAATTGCAATGGTTTTAATTAACCGAGTCAATAAACTTAAATTTGAAACTTGAACTCACTTTGCACCTTTGTCTAACAGGCGCTACCCTTAGAAGTGTCCTTTGTCAATGGATGATATGTGGTAATCCCCCCCTAACTTTCACATCTGTTCAATTTTCTGTAACCTTTCTCCCCTCACCAAATGCACCCCCCCCCTCCCGAACACAGCAGCTTTTCGGCATCACATCACCAAAGTAGAAGGAGCAGGGCACACAGCCACGCTGAATTGAGAACAGAGCTTTCCCCTCCATTACTCAACCACAACTTTTAATATGTTTACTTGATCATGCAGGCAATAACCTGTGAATGTTTAGACTTTCTTTTTTTCATTTTCCACAAATGTGGAACATTAAAACCAAGTAAGTGATAATATTGCTAAGAGAAGTTTGTGCATAGAGAGGCATTCACACACGTATGCTTCTGTTTATCCCTTTGTGATTTCCTTTCCAAGCATATTCATTTAACTCTCTGCTGTACTTGTCGTGTCCTATGAATTCACCAAACAATCCCATAAAAATGTATTTCAAGCAATTTACGCAGCATGAATTCAGGAGGGACAATTGAATCTCTGCCTTTGTTCCTTCAGTTGTTGTTTTTAATTGACTTTACTAAGGGCAGCCGTGTGGGCTCGAAATGTTGCCATGAGTTAAACATTATTTTGTTTGCTTGACTACAACTGTAAACACATGTGATATACGTTAAAATGTAATTTAACTTCATATGGAGTAACTGACGTTTGGCTAATCGCTCGGATCCTACGACGTTATATGGAAGGATGTGTAGTGGTTGTGCATGCAGCAAAAATGCAATACTGAAGAAATGCTGTTATGTTTCTTATGGGACAGTCTATGAGTTCTTAACACCCTCTCTTTTTCTCTGGTGCCCGGAGCTATTTTAATGCAGAGCTAAGCACTCGTCTATTGTAATGATAGGCCGAGTTGAGTGAGAAATAGGTTTTCAAGCCTTCAAAGTACAACTTACTTTAATTACAAACTTTAATATCCAGGTTTGAAAGGGTGACAAGGATCTCGAGTCACAGGTTCGAACATTGGACACCACCTCCTGTCTCAAGGGACGAATAGAAAGTGAGATGGACAACAAGATGTTCCAAGGCGGTGCGGCACTATGGCAGCGCCTTCAGAGGCAAGAGACACTCTCTCTTCACAAAGCAGAGAAACACATTTGGGGTTTAGCTAAGGTAAATTAAAAGCTTAATCTGTTTCCTTGAGTCACTGCATAAGCCTGACAGTACACCAGGCTTTTCTTTGAAGGGGCAGTATGTATATATATCTGTTATCGATTTCATCAGTTTATAGAGTAAGCTGTGATTTACTGACTTCTCAAGAAGGGCAAGCACATGCAAATAACTTTACTTTTCTTTTAGTACTTTTCTTGAGTACCAGCAACCATCAACTGAAGAGAACGTTCTTAACTTTAGAATTGCACAAGAATTTAGAAAATGTCTTGTGCAATCAATGCCTGTAAAAGGGTTTCTGTGTCATGGATCCACTAATAATTCTTTCAAATCCTTTAAATAGAAAATGTACCCGCAAAGTTTCTGGAAAAGTTCAGGCTTTACTTTTTACAAAACATAAGCATAACCCTTTGAGAAAACGGTGATGATTGGTTTTCTTGTTCCGTTATCCATGATTTCAGTTTCCATATACGATAAATATTAATGTGAACTAATATATTACCCAGATTAAAGATTAAAAAATGCATACATATGAAATTAGATAAGTGTCTGTTATTGTGGAAAATGGCAATTGTGAAATCTAACTAATAGTGAAAGGTTTCACGGTCCCAAGTACATTTGGGTACTGCTTAAAGTCATATTTCTCCAACTTCAAAGCACACCAGAATTAATTTACACAACCTAACAATAAAGGCAGAGTCCAGGTGTAGAGTTTAAGGGGGTTGGAGCACCTTAAACTCTAAGGAAAGCTCTAAGGAAAACGGGCTGCATTACAACAAAAAAAACTGCTTTATTAAAAAACAGTCACAGACATGGTGGTCTGCTGTCCGCAGCAGGCCACCGTCCCTGTGAATGCCGCCACTCACAAGGGGGTCGCAAATTGCGACCCACCTCATGAATATTAATGAGGTGGGCCTTTGCGCCCCCCTTGCGAGTCACAGATGGTGTCAGGGACTCCATCCTACATTCCAATTTGCGACTCATAATTTGCAAGTCGCAATTTGGAACCTACCTGCATGTGGCCCTAAATGTTTGCACCCTAAGACATGGTTAGTAGGGTTAATAAGTAAGCCAATGGACACTAAAACAAGTCTTGTGTATATTGTATCAGGTAATGATAAGTTAATGACATAATGGAATGTGGCATTAGTAACAAAGTAGAACATAGAAAATAAGTCACTCCCACAGGTTCTAAACCACCTCACACTGATGTTGTGGGGCTGGCCGTAGGACATAGACAAACTTCTTTCCCTACACCCTGGGACCAGTGCCTGATGCACATGGCCAAATTAAGTGCACAGTGGGTACTGAAGATGGGGTTTGCACCCTCTGCACCTATGCATGGTCAAAGATTGATTTTAGCATATGCTGGTCAAATCTGCTGGGCATAGCTGAACGCTATACCTACCGGATATCAGTGGCAGGGATACTGGGCTTTAGAATGTATATACTTAGAAAGCCAAATAGTTCACTCAAAAACATGTTAAGGATATTATGGTAAGATACTAAAGTGGGTCACGTCATGTGAAAGAAACTACAGAATATTTCCCCAGATAAAAACAGTTGAAAGAACATTGTGCCTATTATGAAACCATAAAGACTACTAAAATCTATCAATGATTGAGTTACCCAACAGCAACCAGCCACATGCACTGTTTATGGCCATGATGGCCTCGCAAGTTTTGTTACCCTAGTGCAAATTCCAATTATTGAGTTACTAGTATCTCTAATACTTTTCTGTTTTTCTTAAGCCTTTGCTGATCGTTTGTCTACCACTTACATGAGAAATGTGCATGACATCACTAATCACATACCATTGATTTTCTTGAGACATCTCATATGATGCAATTATCAAATATGCTCAATGAAATCATTTTTACCTGGCAAAGGAAAAAAGATGAGCATTGTGTCACTACATAGAATAGTATTTCGCCTGGCATATTATTTTGATGGAAATATTTCCAGTTCACCACAAATCATTACATGGACACCCCTTCTTCTGCTACCTGTGGCATAAATATTTGCCAGCTCCACAGCTTATTTGTTATCTTTTTTTTCCAGGTTCCAATTTTTCTTACATTCACATTCATAAACAGCTGCTATGGAAACATATCTTTCCTGGATACTGTGGCAAACCGTAAGAGAATGGTCATCAAATGTTTTATTTATGTGCCAACCCACAAATAAAATAATTTCATTGGGCTCCCCCAAACTGACGAAAGCATTTTATCACTTCGATTCCATATAATATTAAGTGCTCCAAACTAGTTGAAGAATTTCATTGTGACTTGAGGGCCTCAAACTGCATATAAAGTTTGTCTTGCAAATACAGATAAACTTTATATGCAGTGGTGTTTAGATTTATCACAAACATGTATGAGGTGTAAAACAAAGCAAGAAAGCCAAATATTTCATGTGAGATCACTAGGTAGAGGGGTACTTCAAAAAATATTACAAAACGTTGTTCTTTTCTTTTTTTCATATAGTAAATCCCATTTATTACATTAAAATATGATGTAAGAAAAGGAGCAAGATGTGAGAGGGCCTTTGCTGTGCCGAAATAAATTGTGGTTCATTCTTACCTTCACCTTATTATATCCAGCTGGCAAATGGTGCCAAATCATTTATGACACCTGCAGGCAGTCATAACTCTTTAGCTTAAAGAATTTGCATGCTGGTATTTTTGAAACATAATGTCAGACCCAACACTACAAGCAGTGGCAGCTGTCAACAGCTGAAAGTGGTGGGCTGGGCAAATGAATGAGAAAGGTGCCGTGCCGACGGGGAAAATTAATTATCGTTGAAAAAACTTCAACATGTATGTAAATTAAAGAGCATGCAAGAAGTCACTAGCTTAAACCCATCTCTATCTTATAATGGTCAAACATGCCTACCATCTGGTGGTGGATGACATTAGTTAAGCAGCCTATTCCAGGCCAGGAGGTGTATATTAAAACACCATAACCTTATCCACATATTGCTCCGGGCTGCCAGTCTTGGCAGAGGGAAAGATTTAAATATGGCATGAAATTTAACTCACTCTCTCCTAAATAGTTTCTTTGGATCAGGGCTAAGAAACGCATGTTAAGCTGTCAGTTTATATATTCAATGATTTCCAGTACATTTCTGGTACAGCTTATACACAATATGGGCCCCTGTCACTCAAGTAGTCATTATAGCTCCTAAAATTTACAATTTTTGTAATCGGTTGGTCATATGAAATAACTGAGAGCCAGATTTATGAAAAGTTAGAGCTGCCTTTGCGTCGTTTACGCCACTTTTGTGTCAAAAAATGACACAAGGGCAGAGATAACTTTTCATAAATCAGGCCCTGAATTTATGCCAGCTCACATAAACAGATTGGTGTCAGCTGTATTTCGCAGTATTTGAATGTGTTAGCCGTAAATTGTCAAGTGCCTAATGTTAGTACCATGTCGGTCATACAGCAGATTTTTTTAATTATTTTGATGGGCAATTGAGTAGTGCACATTTTGCAAAAACAAATTAAAATGCTCCATGAACAGACAACACAGATACAGAGACCTATATTCACAAACCCCAACCAAATGCAAATATACACACAGCCACACATAGGGGGTCATTCTGACCCTGGCGGTAGACTACCGCCAGGCCAACGACCGCGGATGCACCGCCATCAGGCTGGCGGTGCATCCATGGGCATTCTGACCGCGGCGGTACCGCCGCGGTCAGAAACGGAAAACCAGGCAGCGCCGCCATGGGGATTCCGACCCCCGTACCGCCAGCCTGGCTCTGGCGGTTCTGACCGCCAGAACCTGGATCGCGGTAACGGGTGTCGCAGGGCCCCTGGGGGCCCCTGCAGTGCCCATGCCACTGGCATGGGCACTGCAGGGGCCCCCTAACAGGGCCCCACCAAGATTTTCAGTGTCTGCCAAGCAGACACTGAAAATCGCGACGGGTGCAACTGCACCCGTCGCACCCCTTCCATTCCGCCGGCTCCATTCAGAGCTGGCATCCTCATGGAAGGGGGTTTCCCGCTGGGCTGGCGGGCGGCCTTCTGGCGTTCGCCCGCCAGCCCAGCGGGAAAATCAGAATTACCGCGGCAGTCTTTTGACCGCGCAGCAGTATTCTGACGGCGGTACTTTGGCGGGCGGCCTCCGCCGCCCGCCAAAGTCAGAATGACCCCCATACTGTTTTAGCGCTCCCGAAAACACTGGAGGCCTGTGCACGTCCTCTACCTAGCTGTCCAAGACAGCTCAGGTTAGAGAGATTTAAAGTGCGCACACGTGGCTGGCCATTGCAAGACAGCCAGCCAGAGTGACATGCACACTTTAAACTTAAGTGCCCACCACTCCTCCCTACTCCTGCAACTCAGCAGCAATGGCTGGCCCGCCCAACCCTAACACTCGGCTTGGGACAGATTTGGAGTAATGAAATAAAATGGTAATAAATTAACATTATTACCATTTTACTTTTCCTCTCTGGCTATGCAGGATTTTAGTTCATAGAGGAGCCGCGGCTAACTACAAGCTCCAAAAGACAATGTGCTGTTGACTGAAATACCAAGACTGGTTGAATATATTACATGAGCAGGTGCCCACTTGGCAATCTGGAAAATAGTTATCATTTTGAAAGTCCGGCTTAGTATTCTGGTGTAAAAGCACCCCCAAATACATGATTGTCAATGTGGTTTTGGCAGACTTTTCACCCTAAAAAGGCTGTCTGTGACCCTTTAATAGAACTAAGGAGGTGAAGGATTTGAGGTAGTTTAGAGGCCCACCTTTAGGAGCCATAACCAGGACAGACATGAATAACAAAGTAAGTTACTGATTGACTATTACGGGGTGGCTAACGGTCTCTGTGTTTTCTTTCACAGTTCCATATCATTTCCCAAAGTTTGTCTAAATTCTTCAGGGATAAGTTCAGAGCTCCTTTTTGCCAGAGCTTTGTTGCCGACTTCACGGCTATTCATGATCCCTGAAGCATAGTTTGAATATCTCTGCCCTAAAAAATTGGAATAATATTCCCACTCCAAAGAAAGGACTAAACTTAATAATAACACTTGATGTAAGCAACCTGTGTCTTACAAACATACCATTTTCTATTCCCCTGGTATGCATGTTCAACCTCCACTCCCCAGAGCCCTAACACACACATAGAGACTATGATCGGCAGTAGGACTCATGTTAACGCGGAGTTTAAAAATGAATATTCATGTATTTTGAGTGTTGGATTTGCGCAGAAAATGTATTAACCTAGAGAAAAATAATGCACGCATTTGATGTTGTGCCCACGTGAGTGGCCGTCACTGTTCACGAAGTGTACTTATTAATGGCTTATTAACATGAAATGTTGAGCTTATGTTTGAAAATTTAGTAGTAATATGTCATATTAAGAGTTATGCATTATGTATTTGCTTCGGTAGTCGTAGGCCTTAACTTAGCAAGGTTTTTGGCCTAGTTGCACGACCTCATGTCAAGCTGCATTTTCTGGTGTTTTATAAAATGGTTGCTTAGAGAATGAAATTGTGATTTTCAACTGTACTTACCAAGTACTTGTAGCTGAAGTTAGTTCTCATGAGAAACTGCTTGCTAGAAGATGCTGTACTAGCTAGGGAAACAATGATTAATGTAGTATGTGTAAGACTGACATTCCCAGGATAAGACAATCTTTGCACTGATTCAAGTATATGTTGCAACAATATTGATACCTGACGAGCCATATGATGAGAGCGGGTGAACCATGTAGTAGTAGACCTTTAGATATAGGATTCTATTTTCATTAGACTAAATGCAAACATGCGATTCTTTGACCAATAGGGATGTGGGAAGTAGTCTTAGGAAATCTAACTTAGCGGGACTGCACAGAGAGGAGGGCACAATTTTTATCCATTTTGCCACTTCGCTATTATTTTCTTGACCGTCCCGAGAAGAGACATGTTTAACTTTACTGCTTAAAGAGACTTTGCTTTTTCTAAACTTTGATGCTGAATCCTGATATCTTGATGACCGAACTGATGTCCTGTTGACAAAGACTGTCACAGCTTGCTGAACCATACTGAGGACAGGTATAAAATTACATTACTGATTGCTATGTCTATTGCTTTTGTTTATAGGTACAAACCGCTATTTTGATGGAGCCATAGTTCAATGTTTTCCCAAATTTGTGTTGACTAAATTGTTTTGAATGGAGCCCAAACATGCTATTCTGATCTGGCATTAGTTAGGATTCTCACTGATGAAGTTCACTACATCTATTAACAATTGACGTCTTTTCTTTGTTTAATCTAAACGTATGTTATTTTGTTTTCGCAGTTATTCTTGCTATTAATTTGTACTGTAACCTTAGAATGTGTAGTAGCTCAAGCTTTGATTAGATTGTGATTCTTTTGCTGCTTTCGTCAGTTAGTGTTATTTCTGTATGTTTATCATTTGATATTAAGATTAAGTTACATGACATTAGCATTGTTAATATACGGAAATAAACATTCTAACTTTTACATAAAGGTGTGGTTATTCATGACCGCAAGGTCATGGTGTGTGCAAATTACAGACTCCCATCAATTATTGATGTCATTGATTGCTATTTGTTATTGAATTGTGTGGGGACGGGATACTTGGTGGGAAATACACGAAGCACAGTCAAAAGGTCCATCGGCCTATACGCGTCTCCCTTGTAAGTTTACTTAATAAGGTCTGAAGCGCTAACAGTCTCATTACCTGCACAATGCAGAATTAGTTTAGTAAAGCATGTCACGTGCTCTTCATGGCTCAATTCCGTGCCTTTATATGGTATAATTTGCTCTTGATCACAGTAATTTTCAAATTATCTACCTTTTGAGGTGAAAAGGGAGATGATTTTGCCTGCTTGAAAAAAAAGCACAAATGCATTGAATGTACACATTTGCTCACTAATTTAGTGGTTCACCACGAGTCTTGTTTAATCCCAGTTTGGGGACAAATAGCATTTCTCGTTAGAATGTGGTTAGCAAGTTTCGGTAGAAAACCTGCACCTTCTTCAGTAATTTCTCTTTCATAATTTACAAGAAAAAAAACTTTTTTTCTGTATCTCAGCTGCTCAATCTTGAGGGAAGCAGAAATATATCATGTTAAATGAATTGACTTTACATGTTGCATGCACCTAAAAACAGCCAATTTGCTCTGCGCTGAGCCAGAAAACTCATTATTACAAGGCACAATGTATTACCAACAGGATGAACAGCATGTCACCACAACCAGTACACTTTTACTCAGGCACAAAGATTTCAAAAAGACAATGGGTGAGCCAGATTTGAAAATGTGGCCTTTGTCTCATGACCTGATTGCTAAATGTGTATGGCGGACTCTGGGATTTCCGCCAAATGGTGTAACTACACAACTACTAGTACTGACTACTCCGTCAAGCCCTCCCCAACAACTATGTGAAGGATTCGCTCCAAATAGGGGCCGTTCTGAATGACGGGGTCCTCCCTATACTTTACATTACAGCAGTGACATCTGGATGTGGATGAAAGCCTTGCCCGTGAACCACTAGAAAGCAAAACGATAGCAATTACATGAATATGGTTGGCTCAATCATCTTCGAGAAGTAGAACCATCTGGCCTGTAAACAATATTAACAAGGCCCTCTGAAAGCATTCAGAGACATGACTGTAGTTATTTTAATATTAGTATTTGCAACAATGGTGCTTAGAGCTAGTCTTGTTATACTGGCCCACCAGGCTGTGTAGTCACTATAAATGTTACACACATTTTCCAATTCCTCAGCATTTCTGTTTAAACAACTTAAATCTTTTTTTACGTGGTTTTGCATCTGTATGGCACCTGGGCTTTCCCTCTGCATCTTAGAGCACAGTATGGTTCTTTGATTGACTTAAGTATTTTCTTTAAGAAGGCAAAGCTTCCAGGAAAACCTTTTTTTCAGAAATCCACTGAGTGATGTATGTATGTTGTAGACCAAGAAATGCACACTAAGTTTAGTGAATGTTTACATTGCTTTGCATGAGTTCTTTCAAGAACGTTGCTACTAAATGTAGAACTTAACCCTATATGTTCCTTGGAGTAACTTTATTCTTGTTTCATGAATCTGTTTTGGGAACTGAAAATGTGTTATGCTGTTAAAACAGCATTGTATTTATCATGGCGTCTTGTACGGTGCACTGTGATAATTGTGGAATTTTAACTTTGTACTTTAGAAATGAATGTGTGACTGTATATATATATAAGCACCATTTCCTATGGAAACACCATCCTAACTGTAATTTTAACTTGTGCCCTGAAGTAACTATAACTCAAGCCTTCGCCATGCACTGCTAATTACCTCCCATATTACATCACTCATGACATGTTCTATGACATCACTAATAACATGGCTGCAGAATCTGAAATAACATCATTAATGACAACACAGTGAATGATGGAGGCACAAGTAATAGTTACTTTAGGGCATAAGTTAAAGTTACTTGAGATAAGTATAACTGGTGAATGTCAGTGGTTTGCACATTTAAAAAGGTATGCTTTAACCCACACTTTCACATACCTATAATGGTAATGCTTCTTTCCCAACTTCTATCCCAAGCTCAGTGGACAATTAAAAAAAATATAGACCATATCATCTTTTTTTTAACTTAGTAGTAGCTGCTGATAATGAGGGATGTAAAGAAGGTAGAGTCCACATCATGTACTCATAATTGTCAATGTGAATCAAAATAGTTAGATATAAAAATACCAGTGGCATCACTCATGACTTAGCCATAATATATAGTTAGATATGTGTCACCATAGAAATTCACCTGTTAAAGATATCTTAAGTAACAATAACACATGGCCTATGGTAACTATAACTCGCACCCCCGCTATGCACAGTTTTTTCCTCAAACATTTTACTGCAAATATTACATTGATATTATCAATTATGTTATCAAAGATGTCATGAGTGCCATAATATATGGGGTATTTAGCAGTGCGTGGGGAGGGTGCAAGTTATACTTACCTTAGGGCACGAGTTATAGTTACTTGAGATGACTCTAACTATAACAGTTGAATTTCTTTTTTTTTGTACGTTTAAAATGTGAGCCTAACTATAACATTCCAGTAACCTTTGGTTCTTAAGTGACTTTCTATGTTTTTCTTTAATTCTATTTCCTAAATATAACATCCCTGCAACCTTTGTTTTTTTCAGTGAATTTCTATGGATTTTTAAACATAAAGTAATTTTCATTACTATCCATTAATCCAACCACCACCGCCCATGGCCTTCGGCCGTGCGCAGTGTTGGTTGGCTGCAGGGCCTGCAGCCAGGATCTGCGGTCAACCTCTTATAACCACCGAACCTTGCGCTGCGTGTGGGGGGGGTTGGCCGCAGGGCATGGCCTGAGGGCAGTCCCTGCTGTCAACCCCCCCAACCACCCAACTCCATGGTGGGCATGGCCTTTGGCCACGCACAGCTGGAGTTGGCCGCAGGTCTGTGCACCCCCTCCCGGCCTATTTCTGCCCTGGTGACCCCAGCCACCAGGGTTTAGCATTAATATATTTAATTCTTTGGGGGTGGCCCATGGCCCCCCTCCTTGGGCTGGTCTCAGCCCAGGGACCCCATACCCTAGTGCCCGACCTTCTAAATCTCTTGTTTTGCGGGGTAGGGGGGCCACACAGCCCCCTCCGCCCCATCGATTTTGGCCCCCATTCCTCTCCTTGGACCAATCTCAGCCCTGGGGACCCATCCCTTCGTGCCCGGGCCTAAACCTTTTATTTTTGTTGGGGAAGGAAGGGCCACGCGACTCCCCTTCCCAGGCCAATCTTGTCCCCGGGGACCCCAGCACCTAGCCTAAACATTTCACTTTTTGGGACGGGGAGGGCCGCACCCCAGGCTGATCTCAACCCTGTGGACCCCATATCCCGGAGTCCAGCCATGTCATCTTGGTGCCCCCAGGGCACCCAGTCAAAATGGTTGGGGACTGCGGAGGGAGACTGAAGGCCCCTGCGGTCCCAGCTGGCTTCCTGCCTCCTGCAGGAGTTAGCATTTCTGTCACAGAAAAGAAGCTGCTAAAGATGCAGCTCCCTCTCTGTGAGAACAATAGTTTCCTCTGTTTCGAAACAGAAGAAACCTCCACTCCCAGCAGGTGAGACCTGTTTGATAGCTCTCACTTGTTGAGAGCGGACTGTTTGCTTTGACTTAATGGGAGCTCTCAAAGCTCTCGCCAAGTCAGAGCAAACAACTATGTCCCAGCGTGGGCACCCTGGGACATAGCAGGACCTGGCCTTTGGGGGTGGTGTTCCCCAGAGCCATGTATAGCTCCACGAGGGAGGCCACATTGCCCCCCTCCAACCTACACAGCCCCGGGTAGGTGGTGGTCCCCGGGGCTCGAGGAACTGCAACGGACCTCCTTCATTCTTTTATTGTAGCCCCGGGGAGGTGGCAGTCCCCAGGGCTGCAGGGGGACTGTGCAGCCCCACCACACTCTATTCCTTTACAGCTGTGGGGAGGTGGTGGTCCCTGGAACTGTTGGGGGAGTGCGTGCCCCCCTGCACTTATAATTTCAATGGCCCCGGGGAGCTGGGGGTCCCAGGAGCTGAAGAGAGGTCAGGTGGCTCTTTGCACTCAGAATGTCTTTGGCCTCGGGAAGTGGCAGTCCCAAGGGCTGCGGGGGACTGGGAAGCCCCCTTGCACACATAATGAGTTTGGCCCCGGGGAGGCCCCACCACATTCAAAACCTGGCTTACCCAGGAGCTGCATTTAAACAAGTGCATTTAAACAAGCGTGGGAGCCTGCCGAAAATGCTTTTAAGAAATGCTTTTTGCTCTGAGAGAGGTCATTCTGGGACACCAACGCCAGAGCTAAGGGGTCAGGGTGTCCCCGAAGTCGAGTCCCAACATGGCTGCTAACACTTCCTTGTTGAAGTGTTGGCAGCCAATCAGATCTCAGCACGAGATCAGGAGGGTTAGTGGAGCCTTCACGTCCCTATTAATACAAATGTGTTTTTTCTTTATTTTCTCAAAAACTACTGACTGGATTTCTGGACCAAGAGCTACTTATCAGCCACATTTGGTGTGGCCAGTGGTTTGGGTGCTTTTCCTGTTCAAAACCTTCATGGAAAAATGCTTGGGGAAAAATCGTTTTGGGACCCTCTCCCCCCTTTTCTTTGCCCCCACTTTATAGATCACCCCCAAAACTTTCCAGACGCTGAAATTAGCATCTTATTGTCTTGGAAAAATTTATGAAGATTCATCAAACGGCACCAATGTTATTAGGAAAACAAAAAATGTTTTTTCCATAGAAACTATGTATTAACTATATATATATATATATATATATATTTCATCAAAAATTTAGCAGTGCACTCCACCAAGGTACGAATAATTCTTGATTTTATTTGAAGCAAGGAAACAGAACAACGCGTTTCGACCGTATGGTCTTTCTCGAGAAAGACCATACGGTCGAAACGCGTTGTTCTGTTTCCTTGCTTCAAATAAAATCAAGAATTATTCGTACCTTGGTGGAGTGCACCGCTAAATTTTTGATGAAATAGTTATTTTTGGGTTTGGTTCACCCAGAGCGGTTGCACCGGTACTTTCGAGCGCGGCGCCTTTTATTGAACCGCTTTGCTCTTCGATATATATATATATATATATATATACATATATATATATATATATATATATATATATATATATATATATTTGACCAAGAGAAACACTCCACTCCTGGTGATTCCTTTAGACAGATTTAGTTTATTTCAGCAAGCTTCATGAACTGACAGACACCACTACACGTTTCAACTTTTGCCTTTCTTAGGTTTTGATAATCTGCATACATACGTTGTTGCCCTTAGCCTTCCTTCTATCCACACAGAGGCATTCTGGGAATTGTGGTGAAATGTATAACAACTGTGGGAGTCATTATTTCAAATATATAGTCAGCACCTTTCATTTCAAGCTCTAGTTGTTAAGTTCCTTGCTATCAACGGGCTCAGTGCTACTTTTGACAAAGTTTTTATGTAATTTCAACAAAAGTGCTTGTTTGTGCATTTGAGTTCATATCATTCCAACTCCTACATAAACAAGTTAGTTCCCTCACCACATTCCCAATCATTATTTGCTTTCTGAAAACATATTGAAAGTTCCACCAAACGTCCTGACCCTTAATGGATTACATCCGAAGGCTGCATCAGTAATCAGGATCATTTTTCAGCACACACGACGGCGCAAGGCGCATTGGAAGTCGTCTTCTATATAAACGCAGGGGATTAGTATCTTCTCACCGTCGTATACATATATATATATATATATATATATATATATATATATATATATATATATATATACACACACACACACACACACATATACACATATTTGTGTGTGGAAATTGTGAACCTGACTAGAACACCCCTATAACCTTTGTTTTTTTACTAAATGTATACATTTATTTTTCATTTTATTTCCTAACTATAACAATCAATATCAAAGATGGATCTGTGTACTGGACTGATCTAGGGAAAATGTTGCAGCTACCATTCCAGGACGTAATCTCGGTCCCAGTGTCCTGAAACAAAAAATGTAAAGACATAAAAGGGGACAGGCTGAGCACACTCTAACCCCCAGGTCCATGGAAGAAACTCCCCTTGTAGGCAAATTAAAAAGAATGTTGGTTTTTTTTCATATAGGTTTGCAGATCCTCTGCTTGTCTCAGCCAATGCCCCCTGGTATTGTGGAAAAAAGTAGGGGGGCTGTTCTCTCAAGCTTCCCATCCAAGATACTATGGGACCAGGGAAAGCTTCACAAATCCATCTTAGCCAACTGGAGATCCGTGGATTTGGTTCCGGATGTGTAGATCTGTGAAGCGTGCCAAAGACTAGATTCTTTGCAACCTGTGATCCAACTAATCCAAAGGCCATGTGCAGCAGGGGTCAGAGGCCCGTGGAGGTTGGGGCACAAGAGTACTGGCTTTAGCTCTCGACTCAGCCATGCGCAACAGGGTCCAGAGGCCGATAGAGGGTGTAGTCCAGGGCCTAGTCCAGGCCCCAGCCAAGGCCAGGCTCGGCACTCCACTCCGACAGTGCAGGGGGCACCCCACACCTGCTGTGCAAGGCTGAACGTCATGCACTGCGACGGTCAGGGACACATTAGGCGCACATCAGTGGTGCACAGACAAATCCTGCACAGTGAGGACTGGATACCCACAGAGGTTGAGGAGCAGGGCGTGGGTGTTGGCCAGGGACTGTACACCAGTTAGCCATGCCTAGGAGGTGTCTGATGTCCACAGTGGCTGCCACAGGACAGGCCCTGCGCCCCACTCTTAAGGTGTACTGGGTTTGCATGCTCTGGTCAGAAGCCATACACAATAACCGTCGAATGCTTTGCCCTTTTATAGCTCAGTTTCTACATCCCCTAATGTTATCAATAGAGCTTCCTTGGACATTGTGCATTCACTGTTATCATCATTGCTAAAAACCACAGGCTGAATCATATAAAGTGAGCACTTCAAGTGCTAATTTAGAACACTGTCTCATGCTCTCACGGAGAGTTTTGGGATTAATGATGTCTTAAATAGTTTAGGAATAGGAGCAGCATTATTTTACCACCTCAGACAGTGATGAATGGTTGATTGTCGTAAGAACCCTTAAGGCATATGCCACTTTTGTTGGAATTGTACCAGTATATGTTGATAAATCTAAATAACTCAATAGAACATAGCACAGCATACCGGATGCAACATAACAACAACAAGATTAAAACAGGCCACAGCACTTAATCAAAATATTCGAAGTAGAACTCAACAACCATAGTAAAACGCAAGAACATCACATTGCAATAATGCAGCAATACAGTACACCAGCACAAAAAGCAACAGGACATACATCCACACAACAAATATGCACAAACATTCTTGTCACATATTGCCACCTCAAGAAACTTACTTTCATAATACAATGGTAAAAGGTGTTTGTACCAAGCACTACCTTAACCTACATCTAAGGACATGAAACCACGCCAGTCAATAACATTTTTATGCAGCCCCATTTATGCAGGTTTTTTGCCTTCTTGGTGTATCATCGGTGACACATTTTCTGTACCCTTCTACTAATGATGTTCAACGCAATAAAGGGCTCATCCTTATGGCCACTCCTCTAACACTCAAAGCATACTGGGGCAAAGCGTGGTACGGAAAAATAAAGCTTTGACTCACGATGCAAGGAGCCAAAGGTGCGTGCCAGGAAAAGTTATGCCATCTCTACCTAAGAAGTACACAAACTGTGGTGCACTTTTTCCCTTTTCGCATGATTCCACCGTGTCTCAAACCGTTCAGAAAGTGCTGTAGCGCATGTGTTGAGTGGCAGAGCCAAGCCGCATGCCAGGAGAGCTTTCACGTTGTTGATGAAAAACATAAATCTAAGCTGAAAGTCATTTGTACAAACTACCTCCCACATTTCAGAAACCCCTCTCTAAGTGTTGAAGTCTGTCCTTGATGGGTGACTAGGTTTTTCTTTGGGAATTGGAGCTGAATGTCAGGATAAAAAATGCAAATGGGAAGTCGACATCATCGCCATTTTTTGGCAGAGAAATGTTTGAGTCGTAGAAGTTGATGTCCATGCTTGTGCTAGGCGAAACTGATTTGAAAAGATCATATTTTTATAATTACTTGCCTATTTTCTCCTAAATATTTATTTATTTAAGTATTTATTGTGCTGGTTTTTTGCTCTAGCTTTTGGAACATACTTAATGAGATCTTGAGGTAGGAGTTCCTACCTCTGTTGATGCTTGCACGCATTGAAGGCTGCTTTGATGTAACCAGTCTATGACCTTTTAAAATTAAGGATGTCTTCAGTGTTTGTTTTAGTAGCTGGATATGTGTGCCGGTTATCACTCCCATGTTGTTAATAGACAAAGAATCCTTAGTATAAAGAAATTGTGTTTCCGAGATCAAACAGTGGTTAATCATAAATCCTGTTATATCTTCTCTGTGAAAGCCATTGTTAGTACCTCCAAAATCATTTTTTTAAATGTTTTCATTATTTAAAACATTGCACAAATAATTCATTTTATAGCACATTTGTTTTAGATATAGTGGCTACAAAGCTGTAGGTGCTCAAAGGCAGCTCTGAAGAAGAACTCATGCAATACTTCAGCATGTCAGGGTCTCGCAAAGTACAGAGAAACATTATTCATAACATTAGACGATGTATATGAACATTGTGTTCCTCTTCTTCAGGACATGATACAGGCACGGATAAGCTGACCACTCTTAAGCTTAACAGCCTAAAAAGGTTTTCCCTGTGCGTCGAACAGCCAGCCCTCCCTACTGACCTTAATTCTCTTCCATATCTCCATGGAAAGGATAAACAGCACCCATCTGGCCCTTAAGGTTAGCAGATCAGTGTGTGCTGACTGATCCCAAATTGTATCCACATTGCTTTGGAATTTCTTTCTTCTGAGTATTTGCCTTCGGTCATCCTTGCCTGTCCAAAGTATATTGTATATCCTTCTGGTCTAGCAGTTTGGTAAATCACTTATGGGTGCCTTAGAAATGTGTTTACATATTCATACACAACCTCAGGTGATATCGCTGATCAATACTGCACTGCAACACTGTAACCCCAACTGTTATTGTTGGAAATTGGGTTTCTGCTTGATAGAGGTATGCACCCTGACCAAACAGGAACCACAAACACACCCTAAATTAACCTGTGCTCACTCTCTGGTAGCGTCGCACAGAGCAATCAAGCTTAATTTAGGAAGCAACATGTAAAGTATTTGTTCAACACTTCTAAGAGTAAAACAGTGAAAACGCCTTTAAAGAGATACCACAACTGGTTAGAAAAAAAGAAAATAATTTAATAAACAAAACAAGACCAAAGGGTAAAAATCCAATAAGAAGAACTTAAGTTTTACATTTTTAAAGAATAAACTGTAGAAAAGCGCTTAGAAAGCAAGATGCGCCAACTGTGGATATCGGGTTACACTGTACCGGGATAAAGTACAAAGTTCAGGGCAAACATGATGTAGTGTACGCCAGATACAGGGACCCCATTGGGCCAGCTGAACTAAAGTACCTTAATCCTGGTTGCATCAACATCAAAGATGCGTGGAGCAGGATAAAGTGATGCGTCTTTGTCGATCTCTGCAGTGGGGGAAATGCATTGACCCTTACCACACAGTAGCAAAGATCCATCTATTTTCTTCACACAACAGCGCCGATGCATCGGATCCAAGATGCGGTGGTTACGAAAGCGATACACTGAGATCGATCCACGATGAAAATGCGATGCATCAACGCCGATGACCCGGTTTCAATCCATGACACAAGGGCGATGCGCCTGTTCCGATCTGCGCAGTGGGGGCTATGCATCATTTCAGCTGCAGCAAACACCTTAAGCCCACTTCTATGGATGGCACCACTTGGCAGGGTGGACTCAGAGATGGCAGAGTCCAGGTGCAGAGGTAGGTGGGTTGTAAGTCTTTTATGTTCCTGTTCCTAAGACTTCAATTAGGAGACCAGTCAGCTGGCCTGTGGAAGTACTATGGTTTCTGGACTAGAGAGATACAGGTCCAGTCCTTCTCACTCACAGGCAAGAGGGAAGCGGGCAGCAGGTCAGCACAGAAAAGCAGGAGTCCAGCAGAGTAGCAGTCCAGCACAGTGAACTCCATGTAGCAGCACATCAGTCCTTCTTCCTGGCAGAGTATCCACAGGTGAAGTAAACAGTCTTGGTGGTGTCAGAGGTCCAGTACTTATACCCAGTGTGGCATCTGAAGTGGTGGAGGCCTTAAACACAGTTCTCCAGGCTCACTACAGAGGGTTATGCAGCCCTTTTGTGGGGATAGGACACCCACAGACTATTCAGGTATAAGTGTGAGGCTGTGCCCAGTTCCTCCCTCCCATCCTTCCCAGGATGGCCCATTAGGGTGTGGATAGCCCAACAAGTCACACCCATTGTGCGGCTGTCGAGGGTGAATCCACAAAGACCAGCTATCACCCTCCCCAGGCAAATGATCAGAGACAGACAGCAGGCACCAAATGGCTAAAGTAAGAAAATGCCAACTTTCTAAAAGGGGCATTGTCAGCATTACAATTTAAATCTTGACTTCACCACTAGTTGTGGTTTAAAATTGTGATCCCAGAAGCACCAAATTTGAAAAACCTACCTCTTCCAGATTATAGATTATACTTATAAAATGTAATAAGGTAACCTCAGTGTTACCCTATGGAAGAGCTTTCCCTTGTAGTAGTGAAAAACGACTTTAGGTGTTTTCCACTACCAGGACATGTAAAACTTAAAAGTACATGTCCTGCCTTTTAAATATATAGCACCCTGCCTTCTGGGTTGTCCAGTACCTACCTTAGTGGTGACTTACATGTAAAAAAAGGGCAGGTTTGGGCCTGGCAAGAGGGTTATTTGTCCAGGTTGACATGGCAGTATAAACTGCACATACAGGCTCTGAAATGTCAGGCCTGGTTCATGGTTAGGGGGGCTACGTAAGTGGGTGTCTCAATCAGTGCTTCAGACTCCAAGTATCATTTAATTTACAGGCCCTAGACACTGTACTAGGGATTTATAAGTAAAATAAACATGCCAATTGAGGATACGTCAATGTTACAGTGTTTAGCCGAGAGAGCACTTTAGCAGTGGTTAGCAGTGGTAAAGTGCACAGGGTCCTAAATCCAGCAAAAATTAGATCAGAAAAGCAGGGAAGGAAGGCAAAAGGTTGTGGGGAAGACCACCCTACCCATGGCTGCCAGGTCTAATATTAATGCAAGACAATTATTCAAACAAATAACTCTGAGATGAGAAGTATACATTGAAAATGTTTTTCTCTTTATTGTGCCACAGAACCATTAGACATGCAAGAAAGTTATTATCAGTTGTATGATTCTATATCCAAGTAATAATAACAACCAACAAAAATATTTCATTCCCTACACTGCCTCTCACTACGTTATCATGGAAATTATATATATATATACAAATTATTATATAATTGCTAATCTTACCTCCACATCTACTTAGATAGACTTAGTGTTAGACCTGACAGCCTTAGGGTGGTCACCCCTAACTTTTTGCCTGCCTCCCTCCACTTTTTGGACACTGTTTCTGCTGGCTTTTAGATACTGCACACTTTACCGCTACTAACCAGTGCTAAAGTGCATATGCTCTCTCCCTTTAAACATGGTAACTTTGGATCATACCCAATTGGACTATTTAATTTACTTATAAGTCCTTAGTAATGTGCTCTGTATGTGCCTAGGGCCTGTAGATTAAATGCTACTAGTGGGCCTGCAGCACTGGTTGTGCCACCCACTCAAGTAGCCCCTTTACCTTGTCTCAGGCCTGCCATTGCAAGGTCTGTGTGTGCAGTTTCACTGCCACTTCGACTTGGCATTTAAAAGTACTTGCCAAGCCTAAACCTCCCCTTTCTCTACATATAGGTCACCTCTAATTTGTGCCCTAGGTAACCCCTAGAGCAGGGTGCTGTGGGGATAAACTGAAGGACATGTACCTGTGTAGTTTACATGTCCCGGTAGTGTAAAACTCCTAAATTCGTTTTTACACTACTGTGAGGCCTGCTCCTTTCATAGGCTAACATTGGGGCTGCCATCATACATTATTGAAGTGGTAGCTACTGATCTAAAAGGAGTAGGAAGGTCATATTTAGTATGGTCAGAATGGTAATACAAAATCCTGCTGACTCGTGAAGTTGGATTTAATATTACTATTCTAGAAATGCCACTTTTAGAAAGTGAGCATTTCTTTGCACTTAAATCTTTCTGTGCCTTACATTCCACATCTGGCTGGGTTTAGTTGACAGCTCCTTGTGCATTCACTCAGACACACCCCAAACACAGGGTACTCAGCCTCACTTGCATACATCTGCATTTTGAATTGGTCTTCCTGGGCTGGGAGGGTGGAGGCCTGCTCTGACACAAAGGACTGCCACACTTCCTACTGGGACCATGGCAGACAGGATTGAACTGAAAGGGGACCTGGTGCACTTCTATGCCACTCTTTATCGTTTTGACCTGCAAATATCCAGATAAATATTCTATATTTTTCTAAACACTGTGTGGTGTATTTTTGTGGTGTTATATTGTGTTATTGTATGATTTATTGCACAAATACTTTACACATTGCCTTCTAAGTTAAGTCTGACTGCTCAGTGCCAAGCTACCAGAGGGTGGGCACAGGATAATTTGGATTGTGTGTGACTTACCCTGACCAGAGTGAGGGTCCTTGCTTGGACAGGGGGTAACCTGACTGCCAACCAAAGACCCCATTTTTAACACTTAGCTTATGAAGAAACAGTTAGACAATGAAGTGGAACAAACATCAGTGTCAAGCTATATAGCTCATGCTTATTGTGAGGTGATAAATCTATCAACCAGAGGAAAATGCATGCACATTGCAGAAAACATTTGCAAAAGCAGTATTTTCATTTACTATTACAAATGATGTTAACCTTTCAAGGCTGTTTGTATTAATCTTCATGTCAATGTTAGTCTTACATCTGAAACCACAACAAAAGATTGCACATACCACAAATCTTATACATAGCTCTAGGTGACTCTGGTGAAAATCTGACCTGCATAGCCTTTATTCATCAAGCATTTGTCTCAGATTTTTAAAACTGAATGACATTTCCAGAATGTAAAATCCACTCTGGTGAATATCCATATGTTTAAACATTTTCCTGCAGCCATTGTTCTAGAGTCACAAAGATCCCTTGTTAGGAGCGACGTGACCCTTTTTGTCTCCCCCATGTCTACCATATTATTGTCTTTTGGGGGGGGTAGGACCCTACATGCCAATTTATCTGCACTCTTGATGTCTTTGTTGCTTTTCCTATAGCCTGGCTGGTTCCCTCTTCTCCCTCAATTATCTTTTATTTTTTTCTTTAGCCCTGCCAATACCCTATTACCTCTACCAGTACCGCCACTATAGGACATCTACAAAAACCCTTTCACCTCAAGCCTCTTCTTAAACCCTTATGTCTCCACCTTTTTCAATATCCTACTACCTTTATACCTACACTATTTCCATTTATCCTACCCAAATGTTCTACCCTGCCAGGACTCTGGTACGTCTATCCTAGAACCTCTATATAAACCCTAGTACCTCTGCCTATACCCTAATACTTTTATTCTTTCATACATTATAGTACCTGTATCCCTGTCAGTGCCCTTGTATTTCAAAACCTCCATACACCGCTACAGCCATTAATGCCCTACTGCCTATACTCCTGCATACACCCTAGTACCTGTACCACAAACTACACCCTAATGCCCATTTCATTAACTATATCATTGTGGTTTCACCTCTCTCAAATACCATAATACCTTTATTCCTGTTGACCCCTAATACCCATTCCACTGACATTGGCTGAGTACCTCGATATCTGTTTTTCGGACCTGGCTCGTTTCGCAGGGTCACCTCCAGATTTTTGCCTTTTAATGCTGAACCTTTTTTTGTTGGTAGTAAGATTCTGTGCATTTAGCATCTACCTCATTGGTGCATTTCATTTACTTGTAAGTCCCCAATAAATGATATTACATTTACCCAACGCCTGTAACTTATATGCTTCTAGTGGGCCTGTAACATTCATTGTTCCACCCACTAAAGTTGCCTTTTAAGACATGTCTCAGGCCTGACACTGCGGCCTGTAGTGTAATTTTAATTGCTATTTCAATCTGGTAAAATTAACCGTTTCCCAGGCCTAAACCTTACTTTTTAATACTTTAATTCACCCCTAATATTCGGCTCATAGGGCCGGGTGAATTGTATTTGAATGGTAGGGTATGTGTGCTCACGTTTTACATGCCATAGCAGTGAAATATTCCTAAAGTTGTTTCTCACCGTTGTAAGGCATACCTCTCCCATTGACTAACACTGGGTTACTTGATTACGGTTAGTAGGTGATAACTTTGGATTGGGAGTAGATAGAAGCATACTGGTTACACTCATGTGAATTCTAATTTACATTCCTCTTTAATGGTAAAGTTAGATTTTAAGTCACAAGTCTGAAAATGCCCCTTTTAGGAAGTTCTGATTTTCTTGTCCTAACCATTTGTGCCTTCTGCCAGTGTCATGGGTCACAAAACTTTGAATGGCTCTGGTGTTGGGGTTTGTGTATTGCTTCCAGACAGTAACACAAAGGGGGCTTCGGTGTGGGTAGGATTGGCCATGACAGAATGACTATGTACCCAGCCTCCTGAAAACACAAATATATCTGACACCAAGCCAGCCCTTTCTTTTGTCACCCCAGACTTCTTGTAGCCTTGAGAGGGGGCAGGAAGAATTTTCCAGAATGAGATGTGATGGTAAGCAATGGTGTTCTCCCACATTCAAAGGCTGGTTCCAGGTATAAGTATTTGATCCTCAAAACAATGCTTCAGTACATTCCTGGACCTGTGGGCTTTATAGAAGAAGGACTTCCCTACACCCCAGACAGCTGTCCTGCTACTACTAGAGAATTGTCCTGCTGGTTGAGGATTGCCTTTCTGTCTGAGAAGGAAGACTGTACTTGCTCCCTTCTTCCCAGGCTGACCTGAGCGACTCCAAGGGTCTGTTTGCTAACCTCCTGTCAGACCTATAAGGGCACGACAAGTTGCAGAGGCATCTATGCAACTGCCGAGCTAATCTGCTGAAATACATTTGTAGGGCATGCTTTCACCCCCTTACTTCCTACTTTCTCAGAGGCAGCAATGTTTCTCAGGATAGCTTGAAAATTAATAATACATTTCCCAACCTGGTCTGTGCTCGACTCACTCCTTTTCGATCTCACTTCCTCTTTGTTAGTCTATATCCACATTTTCAGATATTAGACTCATGCTCTTTATTGCTCTTTTCCCACACATTTAACAACACCTGTAACTATCATATCCATTAGAGCTGAGGAGAACTCAGTTCCTTATCTCATTCTAGACCCTTAACCTCGAGTCTAAGATCATGAAATCTATTATATCTGGCTTAGTCCGAAACATATTATTCATTTAGCAGCTCACACAGTGGCACCAACGTTATATAAACTAGTAGATTCCTCTTTTGACACACGCCTCTTGCCCTCAAATTGAAAAAAGTCTGTAGCATTCCCTTGTTACAAAAAAGTCCTCCTTGGGCATTGTTCTCCTAAGTTGCTAAAGACCGATTTCTTTGTTGACTTTCAATGCAAACTTTGCAAAAAAGATGCTATTGTTCAAATCCCAAAATTCATTTCCACTAACTCACTGCTTCAGCCAGATCAGGTGGGATTTCAGCCTCTTTACTGAACTGAAGTGTCTTTCAAAGCCTTGCAAAATGGATTGTGGTTGATGTTAGATCGGGAAGGAGTTTTTGGTTTGATCATTCTGGACATCTCACAGCCTTTGGCACTGTGTGTCATGACACACTAGTGAAAAGGCTGGGAGAGGCTCAAATTAGAGGCAGGGCCATGCATGGGATTAGCTTTTGTGTATTGGGTCATAGCCACTCTGTTTCATTGCACTATCTCTGTTTCTTGTGAGGACCCTCAAGGCTTGTCTCAGTCCCATACCTGCTTAACCCATACCACTGGATATGTATGTGCTATGCAGATGTCATTCAAATTTTCATTAGGCTGGATGATAACAATGAAGATGCTTATGTTCACTCCCATTCAGGTATTAAGACAGCGGCTGGCTGGATATCAAGTAACTGTCTAAAACATCTAGAACTGTCACTGTTGGCCAATGCCTTCTTCCAACAAGATAAATGAAGAATCTCGGAGTATTACTCGATGACCAACTTTCTTTCAAACCATGGATAGTATAAATCATGGCATCCTGTTTATTTCATCTCAGCGTTTTGAGGAAAAGTTTGCCTTTCCTCTAAAAAAATACATTACTAAGTTCCGCAATCAGTATTTGGCTCATGAATTAGTTATTGAAAATACCTTTTATTTAGGACTCCGTTGTGTGCCAGACAAGAGCTTCAACTGGGACATAATGCGGATGGATGTTCATCTTCTTAAATGGCCTCACTATTCCCCCATCTCAGGGGCACTTCTGGGTTTTCCATTGGTTGTCTGTGAATAAACAATATTATTTAAGCCTCTGCATCCACTTTAAAGCTGCACACAATAATGATCCTTTTTATTAGGCACATGCTGACCTGGTATGTACATTCACATATCTAGTGTTCTTCCATGGCCTTCTTGCTGAAAGTTCTAAAATCAAGAAAAGTTAATAGGGGAACCAAACCTTTACATAGTAGGCAGCAATAGCTTGGAAAACGCTCCTTCTGGAATTGAGATGCATTTTTAACTGTTCAGATCTATGAATAAGCTGAAAATGTGTCTTTTCATGGTATAAATGGTGCTTCTAGACAGATCCTTAGCATACAGTGTAACACCAGGACAACATTTAGGCCCTCATTACGACCCTGGTGGCTATGAGACCGCCACAGCTGCAGTGGAGGTCAGACTGCCGCCAAAGCAGTGGTCCAGTATCTACATCATGACCATGGCGGAGCCGCCACTGCCCAACTGCCAGCACCGCCAGGTTGCCACCAGTCGACAGCCTGGCAGTGCCGGGGTTCTTAACCCACCAGGGCAGCACTGCAAGCAGCACTGCCTTGGGGATTACGGATCCCCTCTCCGCCGGCTTTTGCATGGTGCTCCCAACTGGTATGGGCATTCCAGTGGACCTCATGGACAACCCCACTGTGCTTTTCACTGCCCGAATTATGGGCAGTGAAAGCGCAAAGGGTGCTTTTCACTGCACCCGACGCACCACAACATTTCCACCGGCTCGATTACGAGCCGGCGTCAATGTTGTGTCCTGTTTCCCACTAGGCCAGCGTGCTTAATTGCTGTTTCTGCCCACTGGCCCATCGAAAAACATGTAATAGGGGCAGCATGCAGAAAACTGGAGTGGCGGTTTTCCATCCTAAAGAGTTTGGCGGGTGGCCTCTACTGCCCAAAAAACTCAAAATGACGGCTCTAGTAAGTGCATGATATATGAATACACAATCAATAACAAATAGTTTGCATACATTTTTGCATGTCTGTTTTTGCATGCAGTAGCATATTAAAGTCAGACATGTTTGCTTTGCCAATGCTTATTGTAAATGTGCTTTAGGTGTCTAGATTCTCACCATTTCCATTACCATTTTTGCTTATAGTCAGGAGTTTGAAAGGAATGAAGAAATAACCTGACCAATCTAATTTCATAAGGTTAATTATAAATATGTGGCATTTCAGGTTAATATTAGAATCCTTATTTTGGGTAGAGAAGTAGCAATTTTGTAGTAGGTTGCAGTCGCGGCTCACAGCGCTTAAAAGGGGCAGGGCGGCTGCAGGGTGACAGGGATGGGAATAGGGAGAGGGAAGGGGTTTGCGGGGGTACATTAAAATTTATATATTTAATTAAAAACTTACCTTATCCACCTACCTGCGCTGCTCTCCTTTCCAGCGTCGTTGTAGGCACAGGCTCCCATCCTGCCCTGCGCCACTACTGACGCTGCTCAAAGCAGCATCAGGATTGGCTGGGAGTATCCAGCCAAGGCGCTCCCAGGCAGACAAAGCCTATTGCGCATATGTGTTTGGCGCCCCAAGACGGCCGACCAAACACACGGCCCAAGACAGCCGGACAAACACACATGCATTCTGAGGGGGAGTGCTGAGCACTCTCCCTCAGTGCACGTAACCCCTGTGGCCCGCCCCTTTCATGCTGAAAGTTTGCAGCTTCTGCTGCTTTGGAGAAAGGCGCCCCTGGTAGGTTGTTGTCCAATAGGTAAGATTTAAGGAGAGATGTGTGGGGCCTTCATCCTTTTCTTACTGTCAGTTCAAATCTTTCAGGAAAATCTGATCACAATGGCTGATCAGAGCTAAACTCAAGGAAGTCATTGATAAAAATATTTTGCTTCCTTATGGCTAGTATAAGATATTCAATGATAAGCAGAATGCCTATTACCATCAGTGAAGAAATCCATTGTACACAGGAATGGATGGAATCCTTTCATCCACTAGATTACAGAGTGGCTATTGTGGGGAATGCCAAGTGCTCAGACTTTACCCTAGACAAACGGCTTAACCTCCAGAAGGAAATCTCAACCAAGGCAAAAAATGCTCACCTCCAACTCGGGCTATTGTAGGGCCTCAGGCAATTAAATCCAAACTAGGTGTTTAAGCCTGTAGTCCAAGTTCTTTCTAGGATAAACTATGAAAATCTGCTCTTCGTTGCCTACCCAAACGTTCATCTGGCAGCCCTCAGTACAATGTTGCATGCAGCAGCTCACGTTCGGAAAGGGCATAAGAAATTTGATCACATCACTTCTGCCCTGCCAACTCTTCAATGGCTCCCCATTGAAGTCGGAGCTCAATTAAGGAATGCATTCCTCACTCATTAAGTCCTTCATACTTATTGCTTCCTGGTCATTGAAAGGACTTCTGTTTCAACACCTTTACAAAATAACTAAAATTCCTCCTTTATTAAAGACACTTTGACTGAGATGGCTTCAGCTAATTCAACCAATGCTCTATCCCTATCATGCACTGATGCTTCTCCTGACAGTACAATTGTCTTGTTAAGCTGTATATTTGTTACAAAAATTCTACCTGATTTCAATCCATATTCTCTTGTAAAGCACTCTCATTCTCTTGGGCCTGTTTGTTCTATGTGAAACCATTAACAAATAAGTAGGTAAACATCAGAGATTTAGGTGATATGTTTGTAATTTACACAAGGAGGTGTTATTGAGTGATTTGTTTTTTATTTTAGGGGCTTCTTGTGGACAAAGTCAACCACCATCTTTTTTTTTTGTTCTATTGACAAGGAGGATTTTGTTGTAAAATAGTTTTATGGAGGATGAGCAGAACCAGGTTTCTGTGAGTGCAACAGCACCAACCAAGTTCGCAGTTTTGAGTGAGAACAAATATGAAAGTGTCATTAAAGAGAGCAGATCTGCATTTCACAAAGGCAATCTTAATGTGATGTTTAGGAAATAGATAAATGGGCAAAAAGAAGATTATTTCACTGGTGTTGCTTGAGTGGATTTATTCTCGTGTTTAAGATGCCCATAGATGGAGACAGTGGTAATAAGCTATGCTGTGGGGTGTCTTGTCACAGAGTATTCAATGTGGTGGATGCAAAGAGGTTTTGGGTATGGTAGAATGCTCTGCAGCATTGAAGTTAATGAGCATATTTGGCTCTTCCGGAGTAGGTATAGTGAGTGAAGTGTGACTGCAAGTTTAGAAGAGCTGTCCATGGGAAGAGAAGATAATTTTCAGGAAAGGATACGAAATGTGTGCTCTTGTTACTAGTAGGTGCCTGTAATGAACCATCAGGTGAATAATTGCACTTCTTATGTGAAGCATGGCTATTTGAGGTTGAGTCTTCTGTGGAGAGTCCATTTGTATGTTGTTGATTTGGTGTCACTGGACTGAACCAGGAGGTTGATTGACAGATATAGGTTGTAGTGACCGGTGGTGGTAGCTGTAGATCTGGCTGTGTATTTGGTCCTTGATAGCTTCCTAGTAGTTTTGCTATAGGTCATGGTCCAGACTACTTTGATTTACAGCATTATGCTGTCTAGTTTCATTCCCTCAGGGCTGTATGAGTAATAGTGGAGAAACAGAGGATTGCAGTTAGGTGAGCTAGAGCTGTGGTAATTAGTAGAGATGAAAGACATGGTATCTGTGTTAACATATCTTGGCATGATAGAAGCTTTTGGACTACAGTCTAGGTTACAAAATAAGGTGGTGAAAATAAAGAGGTTGATTATTGAGAACATGAACATTACTTTCTCATTTTCATTCAGGGTGATATGTAGTTCGTATTTCCTGTTATTGTAAACTTAGTTTTTAACCTTAGGGAATTTTTATATTTTTTAAGACCAGAAGAAAATTGCATAGTGTAACAATCCAGGAGTGGATGTCCTTAGTAAAAAAAAAAAAAAAAAAAAAGAGTTTGTAAGTATTACAGAAACCAAGGTTGAGACCATGATATTTATAGCTGATTGTGGTTTTCAAATAGGGTTCAGTGTTTGTGGTACCTGATTATAGCTCTGGGTAGGCCAGAGGGAATAGTATCTGTGTGGTGTTGGTACATGCATATAGGAGTTTGATCTCATATAAAGCTGTATTAAGTTAGGTGACTAAAATAAGATTACAAAGGCATGAGTAGGCTATTCATTTTCAGGACCAGATTCAGTACTGGAAAAACAGGAATGCAGCATATGCAGTACTGAGAATGTTAATATGGTATAAGGTGTCATATAATAGATATAAAGGGGGTGCTAAATGTCCCTGCATATGGTTGGGAGCACATTGGGATGCAAAATAACCTTGGGTCTAATATCAGCATCAGCACAGAATACCATTAGAAGCACAACTATGCATACATAATTATTACATGCAGTAACATTCTGCCAGTGCTGTTGTAATTAAGAGTTAAGCCCCTCAGCATGGGAAATAATATTGTGGGCACAGAATTACCATGCACCATTTCGAACTATATTCCCTTTACCAAGAGGTTAAATGTGCGTATTTACCACCTGCTAAAAGCAGGTAGTAAATCTATGTCGAGGCATCTGTGTGAAGCTGGTTTGTTGGAAGGGGCAGGTAAAATATGGGAGGAAGAGGGAAGATAGGTTCTGGCAAGAGGGAGCACTGAATGTTACACTTTGCCAAACAAAACTGGAGGTGGTGAAGGGTACAAGGCTTGGCTGCTGTTGCAACAAAACCACATGCAATTTTAGTAGCCAGAATTACCTTGAAACCCAAGAACACCAGGCTAGTCATGAAGAAACAGAGTGGTATCCCACCCAGCGGTACTGCTCCACCTGACTCATACTCAGGGCCTCAGTGTATTATAATTCTTGGTGCAACATCATCAGGATTGTGGCAACACTTTTAGAATCACAAATCACATTTATCAGGAAATCAAGTACACGGTTAGGTGCAGAATTACTCTTGGTGAAACATCAACAAGAGTGTGCAGATAATTTAAGGTACAAAAACACTTTTAGAGCAAAATACATTTAGGTGTACAAACTCAATTAACTGCAACATCTCCCTCAGTGAAAGTCAGCAGGAGTGTAGTATATCACATTTAGGCACATTCGTACTCTGTACATAGGCAATGTGAGAGAAAAGTATTGCATTAGTTGTAAAAGGTGTGCTTTAATATGATATCACATTTGGTTGTCAGCAGACTGTGGTTCATAACCACCATTGGTGCAACATCAGCAGGACTGTAGGAAAGCTTCAGGAACACAAATCCCATTTATGTGCAAAGTCAAAGTTTATGCTTGTTAAAATCATGCAAACTTTTGTGTTATTTGAAGTGAAAAAAATAGCATATTTCACATAGACCAAAATGTAGGAATTAGATGAAATTACTCAGGCTTAACAAAAAAATCATACAGGGCACCTTTATAAATAGTATTTGCTTGAGCAAGGGGGACAGTTGGTTTAACATTGAGATTATTCCTAAAATCTGCCCAGCCAGTTAATTTTCACAAAAATGCACACTATTCACCAGAAAACTCCAGCCTCACAGACCTCCCTCTTGTTGCTCCCAGTATCCATCAGTCACCTTATTTCTCTGCGGTTGCCCAAGACAAGGTTCTCGCAAAGCTAAGCAGTCTCCTAACATTGTCTGCACAGTTTCGGTTCTGAAATCCATTGCAACCATTCTTGCTGGTCATAACACTGAAATTATAAT
The DNA here is from genome assembly GCF_031143425.1 of Pleurodeles waltl. NCBI lineage: Eukaryota > Metazoa > Chordata > Amphibia > Caudata > Salamandridae > Pleurodeles > Pleurodeles waltl. The sequence goes on along the minus strand of NC_090444.1, from coordinate 175,844,547 downwards.
CATCAGGTCAACTTTAGGATGCATGGCTAACCTCTGGAAAGTAGGGGATGTCTTGCCGCTGTTTAAAACAACAGTTCAGACAGTTCCATAGTAGAAAACCACTGCCCCAAAACTCTGCTTCCTGCATTTGTTAAAATATAAGAGAAAACAACTCACAAGCTTCCTAGAGGAGAGCAAAGTGCTCAGGTCTGAGCATCATGATTTTCGGGCTGGCAGAAGCACTGTGACTGCCCTACTTCTGGCCTTGAATGAATTAAGAAACACTAGATAACCGGCATCGTGGACCATTCCATCTTGTTGAGAGGAATGAAAAATCTGGATATTACAGGAAAGGTCTATAAATGTTTTTTCCTTTTCTTATTAACGGTACTCAATTTTATTGTTGCGCCTCACAAGTCTGATAGCATGGAAGTTAAATATGAAGTTCAGTAGAGCTCCTTACTATCTCTGTTTCTCTTTAATATCTACATATTGCCACTTCTTCATATTGTTAAACATCACAATTGCAAAGTGACAAAGAATGAAGATGACACACAGCTCTTCGTACAACTGGACAGAGATGCACTCCATTCACTCACAAATGTTACCTCCTATTTGTTTGACATTCAGGCTTACATGGGAGCAAACATTCTAAAGTTTAAAGACAAGAAGGATAAGCTTTTATTGCTCTGAGTCCTGTCTTAGCGTTTGCTTAATTTAAGCTGGCCTCAATCGCGTGGGCCTCTCCTAAGGCCTGCACCCAAGTTCAAATATCTTGGTTCCTAATTTGATGAGAGCCTAACCATCAGTCAGTAGATTAGTGCTGCCACATCCAGCTCTTTTGTGATTCTTCTTATGTTAGGGAAATTCTTTCTCCTCCTCCCAAAGGAGTTACCTGCTAGCATTGTCTCAGCATGTAATCCTAACTGTCTTGAACTTTTGCAACTGCCACTACCTCCTGGCCTGAGAAACTGCCATCAGCAGACTTTAATGGATTCAAAATCTGTCCATTGGAGTTGACACTAGTCTTAGAAATGTCCAAGTAGTCTCTGAAGACAGAAGGAAATTACACCGACTTCCAATTTATAAGTTTATGCCTTGTGCACGAAATCTATTATGAAGCTGAAACCTCTGGACTAGAGGAGAAATTCCAAAAATACACACCTCAATGCACATAGTGGTCCAGGAGGAATGGATGCACTCACTCCTACCTTGACCTCAAATTATAAAATGCCCATCCTCTCATTCTCCGTTACCATACCAACCATCCTTATTTTGGAAAAGCACTTTCCTCTTAATTAATGTCTTTCCTCACTCTCTTTTGTAGACAAGCTATTGTGAGCACCAAGTTGTCCCTTGGCATACATGTTGCACTCACAAAATATTAAAACAAATGAATGAATTGAGATAGTATTACATTCGGAAATAGAGTTTAGATAACTGCTCAAGCAAATCATATATAATGGAATCCAGAGGGAATGACAGAGAACTGTTTGAACAAACAACATAGTGATCTTGCATTTATGAGAATGCCCTATGTATAAAGAGGAGATGTAATCATCTTATACTAGAAGTGGTTCAGAATTCGCACATTTAAAGAAACCTCAATAAGTTAGGAGGTGTCCTGTAAGCAATATTAGTCCAAAGGACTCTGTCGTAGAGTCTATCCTTTACGTTCCAGATCCACAGATTAGAGGTTAATAGCTACAGTGAATACACAATAGCTGAGTAGTCTATCCACAGGTGTTTATGGAAGTGAATGGAACAACAGATCTGGGGGGTCCATGGGACCCCAATTTATCCCTCTATAGGACTGGCTGCCTTTAGGAGGAAAACTGAAAGTGCACTACTTTTGTAGTGCACTGTCAGTGCGCTTCCTAAAGGCAAGTTTGTCCCTTCGTCTGCATCTATAATATGACAAAGGCACAAAGGCAAATGGATTCCCTCATTTGCATGGGACCACACCCACATTCAAATGACGGACTAACCTCTTGAGATAGTGCTGGTGTTACATGTGCCCAGTGCTATCTGTATTAGAGAAAGGGTCGCATAAGCGTTTGTGGCCCCTTCTATAATACCAAAGTAACCGAGGGCACACATGCAGGCGCAAAGCTTATTGTGCCCCCGAGGCACTTCTGTAATGCAGGCCCAGATCCACAATGTGAAAGCCTCTTTACTTAAGTTATATCTATAGTGGGCTGGAAAAAATAAACCAATGGCTGATTCAAAACCATTCTCTCTGTATGGTGTTGATGTTGATGACATGAGTTCAAAGAGTTAAAGCTATCTGTTAGCAGACAGATCACAGCAAAACAAGACCATAGCAATTCTGGACCTTCAACATTTGCATTTATGTTCATTAGAACTATATGATGATGATCCCCACTCTACTAGTAATAGTACCGAGCAATTTTAAAACATATTACTAATATCAGTGAGTTTTGAAGATATATATTTTGCTGCTAAAATCCTGTATTCAAAACATTTAATTTTTTTCTAGGTAGCAACCTCAGTAAATGCTCCAAAATAAAGCCAGTATGTGCCATGCATAATCAATCAAACACTGTTGTAGGGTAGCTATAATCCGTCCACAAAAGCAGGTTTCAATTCATGTAAAAGTTAATCTATTTTGCCTCATGTCTCATATGTAGTAGGGGTCTAAGTGCTCAGCTGCACTAGTCACACTATCCATATGTCCAAGATGTCTTAACTGGATCTTAGGTGTCACTAGCAAGCACAACACACCAAGCTATTATTAAGGGTCTCTTAAATTGTGAACACATCAATGGCTTAAGATCCTTTCATTTCATAATCCAACATGGATGTCTTCAGACTTTCTCAGGGAAATGTTCCAAAAAAAGGTTACCTCGTGATCTACCTTAAAGAAGGCCGAGATAGCAATCCCTGTGACACCAGCACAGGCTCCCCATGCAATCCTGGTGCTGCTCTCAAGCTATACCTAACATGAGTACAGCGGTAGGATTGGTCTAAGCGGTTTGTTCTGCCACTGAGACACTGCATTGGCAGTCTGTACAGTTTCTCCAACTTGGCTGTGCAACACAGCTAGGTTGAAGAAACCTAAGTGTGCATGACATGTTTGGCTGGCCGAAGACGGCCGGCCCAACATATTTGTGCACTTAGTGCACTACACTCCTCCTCCCCCCTCCTGTGGCCCAGCCCCGTCACACAGGACTGAGTCAGCAGCTGAAAAATAAAACAATAGCAAACTATTGTTTTATTTTTCAGCTGCTAGGTCTTAGCCAGGGGGGTGACGCTCCTTCGCCATTGCAAAGGAACCAGCCCTGGATAGCATTTAGAACTGCAACTGCAAACAGCCCCTATAAGAGTTTCTTTTACTCAGGTGACCAAAATTCAATCTTTGCAAGTCAAACTGGACCTTGATATTTGAAATGTTTTTTCCAGCATTTCAAACCATTTACCCATTCATCAAATCGAATACAGGATTCCTATTCTTAAATTCTTAACTAGAAATTGAAAGAAAACACCTTTTTCTTTGCCCTTCTCAAAAAATCTCGGACACGCCTGACACAGGAGTTTTCATGCTGTAGCTGGCCTGGTATGAGAGCAAGAATATCTGACCATATCACTCAGTTTTACTCCCCCTCCTTTCATAGTGCCATGGAGCAGACTACTCCAGACTAAGCAAATGCTAATTATCCTTCCTCAGCACCTCAAAAGATAAAAGCTGCCAGACATGCTTTCTAATGCACTTATCCAAATGCATGGAGGTCTCTGCATGTAGAGGTCCTTTTTATCCAGTCTCTTCACAATCAGGGAAGGGCTGAAAATATAGCTTTTCAGTTTCATTTCAAGAAAAAGATGATTCCTTGTCCTCTGTACCTGGGGCTATCATGTCTCTATCCATGCCTATTTCCACGATTATTATTCTTTCTTAACATACCCAGGTTAAGCATGAAAAGTTAAATTTTGGCCTCGGTGATTGGGGGGCAAATGTTATAAATACCTTAAAAAGTAACATAAAAAATAATGGAATATAGGTAATGTAGGTAATTAATCTATAATCAGATAAAGCCATACATTGTTTTTTGTATTGGTAATGTTTAGAACACTAATTTGCTAAAGCCTCAGTGCACCTGAGAAATATAACCTTTCACCACAAGAGTCATATGTATAACAGCACCTGCTTTATATGTAATGTTAAGCAAAGGTTTACCTAGATGTGAGCACACAAGGTCAATCATGCCTTTTACTGGCCATTTTAACCTCTTGCAGCAGATGTACTAATGAGGATTTCTCCACACTCTTGGGGAAGAAATATACAATAGTCAACCAATTTACACCAACCCAGTAATTCTTTCATGAAATAAAGTGTATATGGAGGTAAGTTCAGCCATAATCATGTTTACAGCCAGCCCAAAGTACCTTTGTTCATGTGGCCCCTTTCTTTTATTATTTGGGTGTTGTCACTGTTCTTTAATTTTAAATAAGAACTGGAGATTGGGTACATGTTGAGATAATGTTTTTCCTTTGCATCAATAATTCAGTATCTCTTTAGGTCTTGCTGATGACAGTTTTATCTTTACATGCCTAGTACTATTTATTCAAACGGAGGAGCAAAAAGACAGCCACACTTAGCATTTGGTTGCTGTGTTATTCATATGTGAAGCAACCTAAATGTATCAACTCTTTGTTGTTTTATTAATGAAGGAGTCAGACGAGTCTACATATGGACTGGTGCACTCCTTTTCACCCTCTTTCCCCTCCATGCTCTATGAATCAACCTAATCTTTATTTATTAAATTTGCAAAAAGACTTGAGGCCTAGTTTAGATATTGGCGGATGAGTTACTCTGACACAATGGTGACAGCTACCCATTCGCTGAAATCTAAATCCCATAGCATACAATGGGATTGAATGTTCGGCGGCTGGAATATCCGTCACCGTTGTGATGGAGTAACTTGTCCCCCAATATCTAAATCAGGTCCTTACTCATGTTAATGTCCCTGAAAACAGATCTCGGGAGTGCAGCTTCTTTTCACAGAATAAGCACATCTGACCAGAACAAGAAGAATTCATCAGACTGTTTCAACAGTTGACCTTGGTTAGAGGTTGTTTTAGGCTATTTCTATAGATATTTGTGCTAATTGTATGAACAGCAAGTACCCCCTTAGAACATTATCCATGCAGAGAGCACAAAGGTCATTTCTCTAAGAAGCTTGATGAAATACATTTTAGGCTACTGCAGTCATCGCAGCAGGAACATTTGTAATTGAGAGGGCAACAGGAGAAGTGTTTTATTTTGCCCAGCCTCTGGAAGGCTGGCAGGACAATAAACCATGCAACCACTTGCGAGGCTGGCTTCCTCCAGTCCTCAGTCATGCCAGCTTCTCAGACATAACTATGAAGTCCTCATTTTCATATTATCATTCAGTGCATGACAGTCAAGGGGTAGAACATGGAGCAACAAATAGAATCGGTGACTAATGGTAGGGGTAAAGCTTTGACAGGATTTGAGCAGTGTGAAGAGAACCATAGGAGGGGTAGGCTAAAGGATGACAAGTGAAGTTTCCAGAGACGGAGTGGAGGTGACAGTAATTCCAAGAAAGTTACATTGTTTTACAAGAACCCTGCAATTCCTAGATTGGAATTTTCAGGAAAGTGTGTTGAGGAAGCTCTTGAAGTAAACTTTTAGAGGAGACTTGTACATTTGTCACTTATTTGGGGGGAGTGTAGTAGGGCTGTTTTGTGCCAAGTGCCAGTGACTCGAATACAACACAATAGAACTTCCACTTTGGATTTAGTTGCATTTTGTTACACTGCTGGTCATTAAGCCTCTAGGACGATTGTCCGGTAACAGATGAGCCTCCAGCTTCAAATTTCCACATCCCATAGTTGAGCACATCCTGGATAATAATTCTGGCTCAGGCATAATGACCACCTGAACTTGCCCCCGTCCAATTCAAGTACTAGTGAGTGAATCATTTGAGAAATAGGTACAGAAGATGATTGTTATACCGCTTATACTGTTGTTTTTCTATGTTCCGTCTATAAGGCACTATGGGCTAGATGTATCAAACTCCCGGTTTACATTTATTAAATAGCACATTTTAAGAAATCGCTATTTAAGAAATGCTAAATGGGATGTATGAAAATTGCGATTCGGTAATAGCGATTTCTTAAAAATCGCAATCGCTATTAGCAAATCACAATTAGTTAATAGGACTCCATTCATCCCTATGGGCCTGTAGGCCCATAGGTGTGAATGGTTTTGCTGGTTTTCCTGTTAGGAATTAGTAAATTATGTAATGCAAGTCCCAGAGTGCTGGGGGCCTAAGGCCCCCTTTGATGCACCCCCCTAAAAATATTTGTAGACAGGTAAAGCTCGCCCATGCCCCAGGGGCATGTGTGCGCTACATATCGTTTTTAAAAATGCATTTGTTATGCATTTTTAAAGATTGCACATGCTTACCACCAAACTTCAATTTGTGGTAATTGCATTTCCTAAATGCCAAATTTGCATTTAAGAAATGCATGATACATGTGCACTGGTAATCGCAAATAGGTATTCCCTATTTGCAATTTCCTATTTAGGGAATTGCAATTTGCAATTCCCTAAATAGAGTCACAATTTCAGGGAATCGCTATTTTAGTGATTCCTTGAAATTGCACTGCCAATGCCCGCCTATCCCTCTTTCTTGAGGAAAACAACACACTCAACCCCTCCCAATCCGGGTTCCGCAAAAACCACAGTACGGAAACCGCCCTCATCGCATCTACTGACGACATCAGAACCAGAGTCGACAAGGGCAAAACTGTCGCACTTATCCTCCTAGACCTCTCCGCAGCCTTTGACACTGTCTGCCACCACACACTCTGCACATGCCTCCACAACACAGGAATCCGACACAAAGCCCTAGACTGGTTCATCTTCTTCCTCACCGATAGAACCCAAAATGTCCGCCTCCCACCCTTCCACTCCACTGCTACCAAAATCATCGTCGGAGTTCCCCAAGGGTCCTCCCTCAGCCCCACACTTTTCAACATTTACATGACCCCTCTCGCCAACATCCTCAGACCACACGGGATCACCATCCTCTCCTACGCAGGTGACACCCAACTCATCATCTCCCTAACCCGCAACCCCACCACCTCCAAAACCAACCTCCACGCTGCACTCCTTGACACCCCCACCTGGATGACAACAAACCACCTCAAGCTCAACTCCAACAAAACCGAAATCATCATCTTCGGCCCCAACAAAAGCATATGGGACGACTCCTGGTGGCCCACCGCCCTAGGCCCCGCACCCACCCCCGCAAACCACGCACGCAACCTCGGCATCATCCTGGACCCCTCCCTCTCCATTACCCAGCAAATCAATGCAGTTACCTCCTCCTGTTTCCACACACTCCGCACCCTGAAAAAAACCTTCAAATGGATTCCCACAGAGACCAGGAAGACCGTCACCCACGCACTCATCCGCAGCAGGCTAGACTACGGCAACGCTCTCTACTCCAGCACCACACTCAAACTCAAACGCAAACTCCAGAGAATCCAGAACACAGCCGCACGCCTCATCCTGGACCTTCCCCGCCACATACACATCTCACCACACCTCAAATCCCGTCACTGGCTCCCCATTGACAAGAGGATCACTTTCAAGATCCTCATCCACGCACACAAATCCCTCCACAACACCGGCCCAACCTACCTCAACGAAAGAGTGAACTTCCACTCTCCCACCCGCAACCTCCGCTCTGCCGACCTCGCACTTGCCACAGTCCCCCGCATCCAACACACCACCACACGAGGCAGGTCCTTCTCCTACCTCGCCCCCAAAACCTGGAACTCCCTCCCCACCAACCTTCGCAAAACCAAAGACCTCCTGCTCTTCAGAAAGAACCTCAAGACATGGCTGTTCGAACAGTAACCCCCCCCCAGTGCCTTTAGACCCTCACGGGTGAGTAGCACACTCTACAAATGTTTTTGATTGATTGATTTCATACATTCTGAAGGGCATTTTTGCATTTGCAAATGGTGGAATTTTGTGATTCACACTGTTTGCAAATGCAAAAATCTTTGATACATTTGGCCCTATGTAGCTTGATAAATCTAAGGGATAAACCATCTTGCACAGTATATTTCACATAGGTTTCTTTAATTTGTCTGTAAATGTATAAATCACAAAACACATTTTAATTTGGCAATAATGTCTCTGTGTAATTTGTGCTTGTAGTGTTGTTTTTGTGAGCAGGTATGCCGGACTTTATAATTCTGGTGTGTGCTGGTGTGTCTCTAATGTTGCCATGTGAGTCTGTATCTTTGTTATTTGTGTGACTGTCAAGCTCTCTGTCTGTGCTTTTAATGTATCAAAGTACTACCTATTGATTTTGTCAATGTTTGTTTTTGTTTGTGTGATTTATGTTGCCTGATGTATTTTGGATCCTAGTACATATTTTACAACAGGAATAAAAATGTTAATCCAATCTGCCTTTGACACTATTTATTTGGCAGAACATTCTCTGGCAGTTACCTTTAGCAAGCTATACCTGGCTGATAAGACCTTACTAGGGTGAAACCTGTCTGGGGTTGCTTGTGTTCAGTGAGGACTGGACTGTTCAAGACTGATTTTCATATGGCTGGGTCCAAACTGATGTGGCATGGTATGCTAAATAAAGATGGGTTGGGATGCAGCCCTAGTAATTACTAGTGGCTAAAATTAATTCAGGCATTCCATCAATCATTTTTTGCATGCTATAACATTTCTATTTAAGGCATTATTTCTCAGTGAAGTTGCAGAAATAAAATATACAAAATAAATAGAACTTCAAAGTTGTTAGTAGTTTAAAGGAATTTTATTATTAATCTACTGTGAAGTAAAAAGGATGTATAATTACTCTGTAAAAAACAAACTATTGTGATACTGTTGGACTTGGCCCTCTCTGTAGGCCCTTCATCACTCCTGTTTTCTGAACTCTTTATTTGTGGTTTTAGGACCCTGTGCACTTTACTACTTCTAACCAGTACTAAAGTACTTGTGCTCCCCACTTAGAACATGTTAAAATTGGCATACACCCTATTGGCAAATTTAATGTACTCATAAGTCACTAGTAAAATGGTTCTACTTGCACCTAGAGCCTGTAAATGTAATGCTACGCGTGGGCCTGCAGCACTTATTGTACCGCCCACTTAAGCAGTCCATCAATCACTATTTGCATGCTTTAACATTTCTATTTAAGGCATTACTTATCAGTGAATTTGACCTATATACAAACCTTTGATGTAAATCTGCAGAAATAAAATATACAAAATAAATCGAACTTCAAAGCTGTTAGTAGTTTAAAGGACTTTTATTATTAATCTACTGTAAAGTAAAAAGGATGTACAACTACTCTGTAAAAAACAAACTATTGTGATACTGTTGGACTTGGCCCTCTCTGCAGGCCCGTCATCACTCCTGTTTTCTGAACTCTTTATTGGTGGCTTTAGGACCTTGTGCACTTTACCACTTCTAACCAGTACTAAAGTACTTGTGCCCTCCACTTAGAACATGTTAAAATTGGCTCACACCCTATTGGCAAATTTAATGTACTCATAAGTCACTAGTAAAATGGTTCTACTTGCACCCAGAGCCTGTAAGTGTTATGCTACGAGTGGGCCTGCAGTACTCATTGTACTGCCCACTTAAGCAGTCCTTTAAACATGTCTCATGCCTGCCAGCAGGTTGCAGTGTACTTAAAAAGTGGACATGTATTTTTAAGTTTTACTTGTACAGGTTGTGAAAAAGTCTTAAATTCACTTTGACTACTGCATGGCCTACCTCTCCCTTTGGATAACATGGGGTTGCATTATTACATTTAACTAGTAATAAAATTTGTTTGGGAACAGGTGGAGATGTCATTTTTACATTCTACCGAATTGTAATGTAAAATCCTCTTTAATGGTAAAGTCCAATTTTAAGTCACATTTCTGAAAATTTCACTTTCAGAAAGTTGGCATTTTGTTGTCCTAATCAATTTGGTGTCTGCAGCCTGTGTCCTGAGTCGCCTGACTAAGTACAGTTGGGTGTTGGCCTTTGTGTATTCATCCCAGACAGTGTCACAAAACGTGATTGGGTGTTGGCACGATAGGCTATCCTGACAGGATGGGTGGGGGTGGAGCTGCCACCTACTGCACTTACATTTCAAAGGAGCTATCCCTGAACACTCACAAAGGACTACATAATAGCCTTTTGACACCCCAGACACCCTGGGACCAAGGAGATGGGAAATTCTGGACACTTCGGTGGGGGGAACTCCACAAGTTTCCATGCATGAACAGGTGGCACAAGCCCCTGTGCAGGATTATGAGAGGGTACATGAGATACCACAGATAGAAGAGTCACCAGTGAGGTGGGGTGGGCCATTTGAATCCTTGTCCTATGAGGATAGAAAGAATATACGGTTTACCAGTGGTTCTGCCAAGTCTGTGGGGGCCAAAAGACATTGGAAGGCAGTGTCATATAACTCAGTCACCAAGAAGTCGTTATCCACTACAGGAGAAGGGAAGAGAAGTCAATATGCAGAACTGTATGCTATATATCAGGCAACAAGAATTGCCTGGAACTTGTTAAATTTATACTGATTCTTGGTCTACGGCCAATGGGTTAGCAACCTGGCTTCCCACATTTATGTACATAACTGGCAAATAATTTGGGAAATGCTATAGCAAAGCACCATTACTGTGTATCATGTAGATGCCCACTGTCCCACAGACTCACTAGAACAATGGTTCAATTTCCTTGCAGACGACAAAGCCAAAATCTCAGCAGCAGAAGTTGTGACCCAGGATTCTGACTTGGTAGGGATGGCTAAGTGGGCACACCAAAAATGTGGACAATCTGGGAGAGAAGGCCAATAACAGGTGGGCAGAGATCAGAGGGATGCACATTTCCCTAGATTTGATAAATACCATGATCATGCAGTGTCCTATTTGTCAATACACACCACAGAGATCTGTCCCACAAACAGTCAAAGGTCAGTTGGGGAGAGTGAAGTTGCCGGGCATAGATAGCAAATTGATTACATTGGCCACCACCAACTAATCACGGGTGTCAACACACTTGCAGAGTAATGGACACTTATTCTGGTTACCTGATTGCTGTCCCTTGAAAATGTGCCACTCAGTATAATACTCTGGACTTGTTAATGTTGTATTACGGAGTCCCACTCCAAGTCCAGAGTGACAACGGGTAATATTGGAAAATTGGCACAAGATTATTGCTCACAACACTATATTGAGTTGATTTATCACATTCCATATTATCCACAAGCTTCAGGACTGATTGAGAATTCTGAAAGTCCAATTACGAAAACTATCCGATGGAAATTTGAGAACTGGAGAAAGCATTTAAATGAAGCCCTCCAAATTTTGAATAACAGATGATTGACAAGTGCAGAGACCCCTTTAATGCAAATGTTGATCCCAGCGTTACTGATTCAACCCCATGTAGCGACCAACACCTTCATATACTAGGAAATAAAACCAGGAGCCTTAGCTCCTTACCAAGCCACACCAGAATCCACAGGTCTTGATGTACATGCCTTAAAAACCCACATATTGAAACTTACAGACATGGCACTTCTTGAAACAGGTGTTGGAAGACAGATTCCATCGGAGCATTTTGGATTGTTTGCTCCCAGATCTGGGTTGTCACTCAAAGGTATTCAGGTCTTGGGGGGAGTGATTGATGCAGACTATCAAGGAGAAATAAAAACAATCCTAATAGTGGAGACACTCACTTGATAATACAACCTGGAAATAGAATTGCACAAATCGTTATTATCCGGGGGTATGGAGAATAGTGGAAAAGGGGACTTCCCCAGCCCTTCTTACAGTACATGGGTAGGGAGGTTTTGGCTCAACTGACAAAAACCATGGTGCAAATCATCCTCCTGAACCAGCAGAAATCATAGCAAAGGGCAATGACAATGTCCTGCTGGTCATGAAACCAGGAAGGGATAGATGGGAATATGTACCAGCGGATAAATGTTATTTGTGAGAATTACTTGTCTCTTTTACAGATCATACTATGAGGTGTCTTTGTGCTAGCTGTTCTACGTGGCCTCCCTTCAGGCATGTGCATGTGGGGTCAGAAGGGACTGAAAGCCTCCAGCTCTGAAACTATTGACCGACCACGCTGATTGACACCTTTGCAGAATCAGTAGTTTTAGATCCTCAAGCATGAACGCCTTGGCTAAAACATGTTAAAAACCTAAGTAAACTAGTCCACATGGGTGAACTGTGGGATGACCCTGGCTCACTCAGAAGAGGCGTCAGTCAGAAAGTGAAGAAATAAAAAAAGAATACTGGGAGCATGTAAGTTTAAGGTCTTGGAATGATAAGAAGGAAGAGAGTACATCAGCTCAGTTTTAATGCATAAATGCATTCCACACTTTGAGCCTTATCGTGACAGAATACTGCCCTCCCAAGGCATACGTTTTGTTCAGATGTAGGGTATTACAGCTCAGATCCCTCACGATTAAATTGGACAAAGCTGCAAATTTGTCTGCCCAGTGCCCCTGTGGCTTCTCCAAAAGCAAGACTGAAGCGCATTTCTTCTTCTTTTGTCCTTTATATGAGAATCATGCAAGAAATGGATACTACCACTATGTAAATCTATGGGTGTGAGGCACCTTTGGGAGGTTTTGAGGGTTATGAAAGAGAAGCTATCATATTTGCAGTCTCTAGGTTTCTACAGTGGGCATGGAAACTCAGATTTAAAATGGACACTCCAAAGGGTCTCCATATAAATGAACTTTAATTGGCCTAAACGTATAGCATGGAGAGAATCCTTAGCTGTGCATTGTACAGATGGTCTTTGGAAACATAAGATACCATTAGCTACCTAGATCATTGTTTTTAAATTGCTGAAATGTATTGATGTAATTAAAAAATTATGTGAACTTGTATGGAATTTAAGCATTTTACTGTATTTTATGATGCATTGCTTTTATGGCTTTTAGCTGAAATAAAGTATGTATAATAATAATAGTAGCAATAATACTCAAGTTATTAACAAGTTAGCATGTTTAATGATTAAGAACATCAATCATACCTCCATCGCTTTAGCCTAGTTATTGCTAGATTTACGAGGTACTAGAAAAGCTGCATTGCAAAGCAGGGCCACCATTGACTATTTACTGTTAAAGCACGATCATGGCTGCTCAGAATTTGAGGGCATGTGCTGCTTCAAACTATCATGCCACTCTTAATATATCTAGTCTCATATTGATGCTTTACATGAATTGATGAAAGAAAAGAAGTAAAACAAGATGTTAACAAAAGGTGGTGGGACTGGTTATTTAACTGGTTACCTTATTTTGGGCAATTACGCAATATTCTAGGCAGAATACTCAAAGTGATTTGCATTATAATAATGCTATGTTGCTGTATGCAATGCATACCTAGTCTACTTACAATGTTTAAACCAAAAAAGGTTACTTTTAGACCAGTATGTTATGGGAGTCACTCGTCAAAGGGTGGAGTGTAATGCTATCTGTATTTAACCACCAATTCCATCTTGACCACTGACTCCATTTTGTGCTTAGCTTAGCTTCAAATGCCATCACATTGATGGCGCAGGTATTTTTCCACGCACATCTTGTTAACGTGTTTTCGCTTTTCTCACCAGTGAAGGGAACACAACATGGGGGATCCAACATTGATAAGAGTGTAGAAGGATGAGAATGTTTATGGCAGAGAAGGTTACGGCACGGTCTTGGAAATACACCTTGGGATCTGGCCAATCTCTTTGTGCGTTTTTCAACACTGACCAGTACAGCCAACGCTTGAATTTCACAACTTACTCGGAGGGAGGTGGGTTACTTGAACCTTCCTCTTAAGTTTTGTTTAAAGTATATAGGGGGGAAGCTTGACAGTGAGGCAGAAGGAACTCATTCCTGAGGGTGGACGCATTCCAGATGAAAATCACAGTCCCATTGGGGAAATTCCTCCTGTCTCAGCTGTTCTGGGTACCAAAGCTTGACGTTGGCAGGCAAGGATGATGTTGGAATCGATTCCCATGGTGATGCATTTTTAATTCCTAATTATCCAGCTTCACTGTGCGCATGCAGAAATATACTTATTCACTGCAAATATATTAATTGTTAATATGTTGCATTTTCTCTGATTATTATTATTATCTAACTGCTGTGATTATGTTAGTAGCTGCACATGTGTTGCTGCATTCCAATTAAGTGCTCACATTATTATTTTCCTATATTTGTGTTTGAGACCTGGGAAGTGCCTTAATAAGTTCATTAATCAGACTTAGTGGATGTTTTGCATTCTTTAGCTTTGTTCCCTCTTAGTTCCCTCGGAGATTGAAGCAAAGCAGAACACTGCTTCACTGTTGGCCCAGTATGCCTATTTTCAGCCTAATCCCTTGGCTCCATTCATTACAAACTTGCCTGTTTCCCAGCGGTTAGAGCAAAGGCATAGTGCTCGCAGCCAGGCCACACTCCTGGATCAAAGTACATTGCATTTCTTTGCCCACACTGTATCTTAGAGTACCAGGCAATAACTCAAATTATAGGAGGGAAGATTGCGGCACTAGAGAATTCATTAGTTTTGACCACAACTTCCAAGAATAATAGTGAGTGATCAACACCAACAGTGTCTACAATCATGCCCTAAGTCTGAAACATCATCACCACCTCGCTGATCTTTCTGCATTAAAACCAGAGCTTAGAACCAGTAACCACTACTTAGTACTGTCAAACAAAAACATAGTATCTTTGTAAATGTGTAAATTTATTGATGAATATTTAGCAAGTGGTGTGATTTGGCACTCACAATCATCCGCAGCCTTCCCTCTCTTCTTTTTGTCCAAGAAAGGAGGAGAACATTGCATCTGCATGGATCACAGAACATTGAATCATTTACCTTTAATATCTGTCATGCTTGATCAAATAAAAAATATAACAGATTCACTATGGTTGATTTGCAAGGCAACATATCTTCTCATTCAAATAAGAGAAAGAAGCAAATAGAAGACTAACTTCTATACAAAATTTGTGCTATTTGAACATCATGTTATGTTATTCAGATTGTACAATGCGCTCACTTCATTTCAATATTTTGTCAATAAAATTATTGGAGAGTACATCACTATTTTTGTGATTGTACATAGTGATGATAGCCTCATATTAATTAATAATAAACAAGTTCACATCAATCATGTCTGGTATGTGTTCCAAAAACTGAAAGAAATCAGTCATATGCTAAAGATGACAAATATTTTTTTCATTCTACTTCTGTGGAATTTTTAGGTTTCATTATATCACTACAAGGGCTACAGAGAGATAATGAAAAGGTCAACACAAACTTGGGGGGGGGGCAATTCCCCCAAACTATGAGTGATAGTGGGTAGGTCGCTCCCCCTGCCGCTGCAGCTCCTCCAAGTTCCCGAGTTCCTGTGTTCCTGAGACCCACCTAACTGTAAGTACCCCCCTCCTCCCAGCCCCTCGCCCTGCCCCGCGCCACTCACCTTCTCTCCTGCTCCTGCTTCTTTTCCTCCTCTCTGTCTCTTCCTCCTCGCTCCCCCTCTGCAATCTTCTTCTGTGTTCTTCTGTTCTTCCCTTCTGTTCTTCTGTTCTTCCCTTCTGTTCTTCTGTGTTCTTCCGGTCTTCTGTGTTCTTCTTCTCTGTTCTTCTCTGTGCTTCTGTGTTCTTCTTCTCGGTTCTTCTGTGTTCTTCTGTGTTCTTCTGTGTTCTTCTCTGTTCTTCTCTGTTCTTCTGCTCTTCCGATCTTCTGTTCTTCTGTCTTCTGCTCTTCCGGTCTTCTGTTCTTCTGTCTTCTGTTCTTCTGTCTTCTGTTCTTCTGTCTTCTGTTCTCCTGTCTTCGGCTCTTCTACCTCCTCCGTCTTCTTCCCCCGAGCCTGCCCTCCTGCTCCTTCCTCATCCCCCTCCCTCACTCGCCTCCCCCTCTCTCACCCCTAGCTAACCCGTTCGCTATCTACCTCCCTCACTCCTCCTATCTTCCTATCTCTCTAGCTCCCTATCTCACTATCTAACTCCCCCACTCTCCACCTCCTCCTACCTACCTATCTGTCTATCTATCTATTTCCCTATCTATCGACTTCTCTATCTATTTTCTCTATCTATTTCTCTATCTCTCCCCCCTCCCGCCACCCCCTCTACTACCTATCTCCCTATCCTCTCACTCTACCTCTCTCCCTCACCCACCTCTACAACCCCCCCTCCCCTATCTTCACAACCCTACTCCTATCTCTCTCCCTAATCTCCAAACCTCCTAACACTCACCCTCCTCCACCCTAAACCCCCTCCCCCAGCTCCTCTCACTCTACCTGTCCCCCCCTCCCTCGCGCTTTCCCGCCGCGACCTCCTGCACGCCCCCGCCCCCCAGCTCCCATTCGCCCCCAGCTGACCCCTCCCCCCCCTCCTACCTCTTATGGCGGCCGCTGCGCGACAGTGGTAGCGACCCTTGACCCAAGGGTAGGTCGCTCCCCCTGCCGCTGCAGCTCCTCCAAGTTCCCGAGTTCCTGTGTTCCTGAGACCCACCTAACTGTAAGTACCCCCCTCCTCCCAGCCCCTCGCCCTGCCCCGCGCCACTCACCTTCTCTCCTGCTCCTGCTTCTTTTCCTCCTCTCTGTCTCTTCCTCCTCGCTCCCCCTCTGCAATCTTCTTCTGTGTTCTTCTGTTCTTCCCTTCTGTTCTTCTGTTCTTCCCTTCTGTTCTTCTGTGTTCTTCCGGTCTTCTGTGTTCTTCTTCTCTGTTCTTCTCTGTGCTTCTGTGTTCTTCTTCTCGGTTCTTCTGTGTTCTTCTCTGTTCTTCTCTGTTCTTCTCTGTTCTTCTGCTCTTCCGATCTTCTGTTCTTCTGTCTTCTGCTCTTCCGGTCTTCTGTTCTTCTGTCTTCTGTTCTTCTGTCTTCTGTTCTTCTGTCTTCTGTTCTTCTGTCTTCTGTTCTCCTGTCTTCGGCTATTCTACCTCCTCCGTCTTCTTCCCCCGAGCCTGCCCTCCTGCTCCTTCCTCATCCCCCTCCCTCACTCGCCTCCCCCTCTCTCACCCCTAGCTAACCCGTTCGCTATCTACCTCCCTCACTCCTCCTATCTTCCTATCTCTCTAGCTCCCTATCTCACTATCTAACTCCCCCACTCTCCACCTCCTCCTACCTACCTATCTGTCTATCTATCTATTTCCCTATCTATCGACTTCTCTATCTATTTTCTCTATCTATTTCTCTATCTCTCCCCCCCTCCCGCCACCCCCTCTACTACCTATCTCCCTATCCTCTCACTCTACCTCTCTCCCTCACCCACCTCTACAACCCCCCCTCCCCTATCTTCACAACCCTACTCCTATCTCTCTCCCTAATCTCCAAACCTCCTAACACTCACCCTCCTCCACCCTAAACCCCCTCCCCCAGCTCCTCTCACTCTACCTGTCCCCCCCCCCCTCCCTCGCGCTTTCCCGCCGCGACCTCCTGCACGCCCCCGCCCCCCAGCTCCCATTCGCCCCCAGCTGACCCCTCCCCCCCCCTCCCACCTCTTATGGCGGCCGCTGCGCGACAGTGGTAGCGACCCTTGACCCAAGGGTAGGTCGCTCCCCCTGCCGCTGCAGCTCCTCCAAGTTCCCGAGTTCCTGTGTTCCTGAGACCCACCTAACTGTAAGTACCCCCCTCCTCCCAGCCCCTCGCCCTGCCCCGCGCCACTCACCTTCTCTCCTGCTTCTTTTCCTCCTCTCTGTCTCTTCCTCCTCGCTCCCCCTCTGCAATCTTCTTCTGTGTTCTTCTGTTCTTCCCTTCTGTTCTTCTGTTCTTCCCTTCTGTTCTTCTGTGTTCTTCCGGTCTTCTGTGTTCTTCTTCTCTGTTCTTCTCTGTGCTTCTGTGTTCTTCTTCTGTGTTCTTCTCTGTTCTTCTCTGTTCTTCTGCTCTTCTGCTCTTCCGGTCTTCTGTTCTTCTGTCTTCTGTCTTCTGTTCTCCTGTCTTCGGCTCTTCTACCTCCTCCGTCTTCTTCCCCCGAGCCTGCCCTCCTGCTCCTTCCTCATCCCCCTCCCTCACTCGCCTCCCCCTCTCTCTCCCCTAGCTAACCCGTTCGCTATCTACCTCCCTCACTCCTCCTATCTTCCTATCTCTCTAGCTCCCTATCTCACTATCTAACTCCCCCACTCTCCACCTCCTCCTACCTACCTATCTGTCTATCTATCTATTTCCCTATCTATCGACTTCTCTATCTATTTTCTCTATCTATTTCTCTATCTCTCCCCCCTCCCGCCACCCCCTCTACTACCTATCTCCCTATCCTCTCACTCTACCTCTCTCCCTCACCCACCTCTACAACCCCCCCTCCCCTATCTTCACAACCCTACTCCTATCTCTCTCCCTAATCTCCAAACCTCCTAACACTCACCCTCCTCCACCCTAAACCCCCTCCCCCAGCTCCTCTCACTCTACCTGTCCCCCCCCTCCCTCGCGCTTTCCCGCTGCGACCTCCTGCACGCCCCCGCCCCCCAGCTCCCATTCGCCCCCAGCTGACCCCTCCCCCCCCCTCCTACCTCTTATGGCGGCCGCTGCGCGACAGTGGTAGCGACCCTTGACCCAAGGGTAGGTCGCTCCCCCTGCCGCTGCAGCTCCTCCAAGTTCCCGAGTTCCTGTGTTCCTGAGACCCACCTAACTGTAAGTACCCCCCTCCTCCCAGCCCCTCGCCCTGCCCCGCGCCACTCACCTTCTCTCCTGCTCCTGCTTCTTTTCCTCCTCTCTGTCTCTTCCTCCTCGCTCCCCCTCTGCAATCTTCTTCTGTGTTCTTCTGTTCTTCCCTTCTGTTCTTCTGTTCTTCCCTTCTGTTCTTCTGTGTTCTTCCGGTCTTCTGTGTTCTTCTTCTCTGTTCTTCTCTGTGCTTCTGTGTTCTTCTTCTCGGTTCTTCTGTGTTCTTCTGTGTTCTTCTCTGTTCTTCTCTGTTCTTCTCTGTTCTTCTGCTCTTCCGATCTTCTGTTCTTCTGTCTTCTGCTCTTCCGGTCTTCTGTTCTTCTGTCTTCTGTTCTTCTGTCTTCTGTTCTTCTGTCTTCTGTTCTCCTGTCTTCGGCTCTTCTACCTCCTCCGTCTTCTTCCCCCGAGCCTGCCCTCCTGCTCCTTCCTCATCCCCCTCCCTCACTCGCCTCCCCCTCTTTCACCCCTAGCTAACCCGTTCGCTATCTACCTCCCTCACTCCTCCTATCTTCCTATCTCTCTAGCTCCCTATCTCACTATGTAACTCCCCCACTCTCCACCTCCTCCTACCTACCTATCTGTCTATCTATCTATTTCCCTATCTATCGACTTCTCTATCTATTTTCTCTATCTATTTCTCTATCTCTCCCCCCCTCCCGCCACCCCCTCTACTACCTATCTCCCTATCCTCTCACTCTACCTCTCTCCCTCACCCACCTCTACAACCCCCCCTCCCCTATCTTCACAACCCTACTCCTATCTCTCTCCCTAATCTCCAAACCTCCTAACACTCACCCTCCTCCACCCTAAACCCCCTCCCCCAGCTCCTCTCACTCTACCTGTCCCCCCCCCTCCCTCGCGCTTTCCCGCCGCGACCTCCTGCACGCCCCCGCCCCCCAGCTCCCATTCGCCCCCAGCTGACCCCTCCCCCCCCCTCCCACCTCTTATGGCGGCCGCTGCGCGACAGTGGTAGCGACCCTTGACCCAAGGGTAGGTCGCTCCCCCTGCCGCTGCAGCTCCTCCAAGTTCCCGAATTCCTGTGTTCCTGAGACCCACCTAACTGTAAGTACCCCCCTCCTCCCAGCCCCTCGCCCTGCCCCGCGCCACTCACCTTCTCTCCTGCTCCTGCTTCTTTTCCTCCTCTCTGTCTCTTCCTCCTCGCTCCCCCTCTGCAATCTTCTTCTGTGTTCTTCTGTTCTTCCCTTCTGTTCTTCTGTTCTTCCCTTCTGTTCTTCTGTGTTCTTCCGGTCTTCTGTGTTCTTCTTCTCTGTTCTTCTCCGTGCTTCTGTGTTCTTCTTCTGTGTTCTTCTCTGTTCTTCTCTGTTCTTCTGCTCTTCTGCTCTTCCGGTCTTCTGTTCTTCTGTCTTCTGTCTTCTGTTCTCCTGTCTTCGGCTCTTCTACCTCCTCCGTCTTCTTCCCCCGAGCCTGCCCTCCTGCTCCTTCCTCATCCCCCTCCCTCACTCGCCTCCCCCTCTCTCACCCCTAGCTAACCCGTTCGCTATCTACCTCCCTCACTCCTCCTATCTTCCTATCTCTCTAGCTCCCTATCTCACTATCTAACTCCCCCACTCTCCACCTCCTCCTACCTACCTATCTGTCTATCTATCTATTTCCCTATCTATCGACTTCTCTATCTATTTTCTCTATCTATTTCTCTATCTCTCCCCCCCCCTCCCGCCACCCCCTCTACTACCTATCTCCCTATCCTCTCACTCTACCTCTCTCCCTCACCCACCTCTACAACCCCCCCTCCCCTATCTTCACAACCCTACTCCTATCTCTCTCCCTAATCTCCAAACCTCCTAACACTCACCCTCCTCCACCCTAAACCCCCTCCCCCAGCTCCTCTCACTCTACCTGTCCCCCCCCTCCCTCGCGCTTTCCCGCCGCGACCTCCTGCACGCCCCCGCCCCCCAGCTCCCATTCGCCCCCAGCTGACCCCTCCCCCCCCCCTCCCACCTCTTATGGCGGCCGCTGCGCGACAGTGGTAGCGACCCTTGACCCAAGTGTAGGTCGCTCCCCCTGCCGCTGCAGCTCCTCCAAGTTCCCGAGTTCCTGTGTTCCTGAGACCCACCTAACTGTAAGTACCCCCCTCCTCCCAGCCCCTCGCCCTGCCCCGCGCCACTCACCTTCTCTCCTGCTCCTGCTTCTTTTCCTCCTCTCTGTCTCTTCCTCCTCGCTCCCCCTCTGCAATCTTCTTCTGTGTTCTTCTGTTCTTCCCTTCTGTTCTTCTGTTCTTCCCTTCTGTTCTTCTGTGTTCTTCCGGTCTTCTGTGTTCTTCTTCTCTGTTCTTCTCTGTGCTTCTGTGTTCTTCTTCTCTGTTCTTCTGTGTTCTTCTGTGTTCTTCTGTGTTCTTCTCTGTTCTTCTCTGTTCTTCTGCTCTTCCGGTCTTCTGCTCTTCCGGTCTTCTGTTCTTCTGTCTTCTGTTCTTCTGTCTTCTGTTCTCCTGTCTTCGGCTCTTCTACCTCCTCCGTCTTCTTCCCCCGAGCCTGCCCTCCTGCTCCTTCCTCATCCCCCTCCCTCACTCGCCTCCCCCTCTCTCACCCCTAGCTAACCCGTTCGCTATCTACCTCCCTCACTCCTCCTATCTTCCTATCTCTCTAGCTCCCTATCTCACTATCTAACTCCCCCACTCTCCACCTCCTCCTACCTACCTATCTGTCTATCTATCTATTTCCCTATCTATCGACTTCTCTATCTATTTTCTCTATCTATTTCTCTATCTCTCCCCCCCTCCCGCCACCCCCTCTACTACCTATCTCCCTATCCTCTCACTCTACCTCTCTCCCTCACCCACCTCTACAACCCCCCCTCCCCTATCTTCACAACCCTACTCCTATCTCTCTCCCTAATCTCCAAACCTCCTAACACTCACCCTCCTCCACCCTAAACCCCCTCCCCCAGCTCCTCTCACTCTACCTGTCCCCCCCTCCCTCGCGCTTTCCCGCCGCGACCTCCTGCACGCCCCCGCCCCCCAGCTCCCATTCGCCCCCAGCTGACCCCTCCCCCCCCTCCCACCTCTTATGGCGGCCGCTGCGCGACTGCCCCGCGCCCAGCGCCACGACCCCTGGTCCCCAGCTCCTCCAAGCCCCGCTGATCCGCTACGATCCCACCACCCTCCACGCCCTCAACCCAGGGCGCTCCAAAACCTGCTTCCTAGCTCACCCCAAACGCACCCATGGACCCTTCGCCTGCAACTCCTGCAAACGCATCTTCCACCACGCAACTACCACGACCACAAGCCCACGCGCCATCAACCACCTCAAGTGCATCCTGGTCAACGCTCGTTCCGTCCACAAGCACGCCGTTGAACTTTGGGACCTCCTGGACTCCACAGCCCCGGACGTCGCCTTCATCACGGAGACATGGATGAACGCCTCCTCTGCTCCAGACATCGCTACCGCCATCCCCGAAGGCTACAAGATCTCCAGAAAAGACCGCACCAACCAAGTAGGAGGAGGTGTCGCCATCATCTTCAAAGACTCCATCAGCGTCACCAGCTCCACCGAAGACCCCCCCCTCGCCGCTGAACACCTGCATTTTCAGATTCGCACCGACCCAAGGACCACCCTCAGAGGATCCCTCGTCTACCGTCCTCCCGGACCTCGCGCCTCTTTCAGCGACGCCATCGCCGACTTCATCTCCCCGCACGCCCTCGCCTCACCGGACTACATCCTCCTAGGCGACCTCAACTTCCATCTGGAACAAAACAACGACCCCAACACCACCACCCTGCTCGACAACCTCGCCAACCTCGGCCTCAAACAACTGGTGAACACCGCCACCCACATCGCCGGACACACGCTCGACCCTATCTTCTCCGCCAGCAAACACGTCTTCTTCAGCCACACCTCTGCCCTACACTGGACCGACCACAGCTGCGTCCACTTCACATTCCGACGCGAGACCTCCCACCTCCGCACTCAACCCATCCCTCGTCGACAGTGGAACAAGATCCCTGAAGAGCAACTCTTCTCCGCTCTCGCCGCCAACCAACCCACCCTCACCACCGACCCCAACGACGCAGCTCTCAACCTCACAAACTGGATCTCCAACTGCGCTGACAACCTTGCTCCCCTCAAACGCACGCATCGACAGACCAACACCAAAAAACCTCTCTGGTTCTCTGACACCCTCAAAGAATCAAAGAAAACTTGTCGTGCCCTTGAGAAGGCCTGGCGCAAGGACCACACCGCTGACAACATGACCGCCCTCAAGAACGCTACACGCGAACACCACCACCTGATCCGCACTGCCAAAAGGAACTTTTTCACCGACAGACTAGACAAAAACAGCCACAACAGCAGAGAACTCTTCAGCATCGTCAAAGAGTTCTCCAACCCCAGCGCCAGCGCCAACGCCGTCACGCCCTCACAGGATTTGTGCGAATCCCTCGCCACTTTCTTCCATCGCAAGATCAGCGACCTCCACGACAGCTTCGGACACCAGACCCAACCATACACCACTGAACCCGCTTCCCCGGACATCACCCTCAACAACTGGACCCACATCAACACGGAAGAAACCAAATCCATCATGA
Source organism: Pleurodeles waltl (assembly GCF_031143425.1). Lineage (NCBI taxonomy): Eukaryota > Metazoa > Chordata > Amphibia > Caudata > Salamandridae > Pleurodeles > Pleurodeles waltl. Next base: position 175,821,341 of record NC_090444.1, on the reverse strand, counting down.
ACTCTATCCACTCCGGCGCCCCTTCGGACCCCTGCCCGCACTTCATCTTTAACAAAGCCGACGACATCATCGCCCCGCACTTCCAGACCGTCATCAACTCTTCTTTTTCTTCTGCTACCTTCCCCGAATGCTGGAAGCACGCTGAAGTCAACGCCCTACTAAAGAAACCTACGGCTGACCCAAGCGACCTGAAAAACTTCCGCCCCATCTCTTTTCTACCTTTCCCAGCCAAGGTAATAGAAAAGACCGTCAACAAACAGCTGACCACCTTCCTGGAAGACAACAACCTGCTCAACCCTTCACAAACCGGATTCCGAACCAACCACAGCACGGAAACCGCCCTCATCTCAGTCACAGACGACATCAGAACCCTGATGGACAACGGTGAAACAGTCGCCCTCATTCTCCTCGACCTCTCGGCTGCCTTTGACACCGTCTGTCACCGCACCCTAATCACCCGCCTACGCTCCACCGGGATCCAAGGCCAGGCCCTGGACTGGATCGCCTCCTTCCTCGCTAACCGCTCCCAAAGAGTTTACCTCCCTCCGTTTCGCTCAGAACCCACCAAGATCATCTGCGGCGTACCTCAAGGCTCATCGCTCAGCCCGACACTCTTCAATGTCTACATGAGCCCCCTCGCCGACATCGTACGCAAGCACGACATCATCATCACCTCCTACGCCGACGACACCCAACTTGTATTCTCCCTCACCAAGGACCCCGCCAGCGCCAAGACAAACCTACAAGAGGGTATGAAGGACGTCGCAGATTGGATGAGGCTCAGCCGCCTAAAGCTGAACTCTGAAAAAACGGAAGTCCTCATCCTCGGCAACACCCCGTCCGCCTGGGACGACTCCTGGTGGCCCACGGCCCTCGGCACCGCACCGACCCCCGCAGACCACGCCCGCAACCTCGGCTTCATCTTGGACCCTCTTCTCACCATGACCAAGCAAGTCAACGCCGTGTCCTCCGCCTGCTTCCTCACTCTCCGCATGCTCCGCAAGATCTTCCGCTGGATCCCCGCCGACACCAGAAAAACCGTGACCCACGCCCTTGTCACGAGTCGCCTGGACTACGGCAATACCCTCTACGCCGGGACCACCGCCAAACTCCAAAACCGCCTGCAACGCATCCAAAACGCCTCGGCCCGCCTCATCCTCGACGTACCCCGCAACAGCCACATCTCCGCACACCTGAGACACCTGCATTGGCTCCCAGTCAGCAAAAGGATCACCTTCCGTCTTCTCACCCACGCACACAAAGCCCTCCACAACAAGGGACCGGAATACCTCAACAGACGCCTCAGCTTCTACGTCCCCACCCGCCCCCTCCGCTCCGCTGGCCTCGCACTTGCTGCCGTCCCTCGCACCCGCCGCTCCACGGCGGGTGGGAGATCTTTCTCCTTCCTGGCGGCCAAGACCTGGAACTCCCTCCCCACCAGCCTCAGGACCACCCAGGACCACTCCGCTTTCCGGAGACTCCTAAAGACTTGGCTGTTCGAGCAGCGATAACCCCCCCTTTCCCCCCTAGCGCCTTGAGACCCGCACGGGTGAGTAGCGCGCTTTATAAATGTTAATGATTTGATTTGATTTGATTTGATATTCAATACTTCTTTGGATCTGCAAATTTCTATTGACAATTCATCCCTTCCTTTTCCAATATTATAACTACTATAAGAATGCAATTGGAAAAAAAGAGTTCTATTCAAATAGCCCGTCAAAGCTGATAAAGCCTTTTAGACACCAAATAAATGTTTTACAACAGCACTGAAATTGCACCATTCAGATTCTTGGCAACCATATTTTTAGGAAACTGAAGCTTTAGATGTTGTCATTGGAGTGATCTTGTCACAACGTTATCCAGACACAGGTCAGCTGGGTCCTATGGCATTTTATTCAAGAAAATAACACCAGCAGAGAAATATTATACAATATCTGACATGGAAACTCCTTTTGAGGAATGGAGGAACTACCTTTTAGAGGCAACATCTCCAGTAACAGTGTATACAAATCGTAATCTTACATTTCTCAAATCTATTAAAGCATTACTTTTACACCAACTGAGTTGGTGTGTGCTTTATGCGGAATATGTTTTAATTATAGCTTTCAGGTATGGACACCAGAATCAGAAAGCAGATGCATTTTCTAGAAATCAAGATTTTGCCTCCACCATTAAAGTAGACACTTCCTTACCTATCCTACCAACTGCCAAAATAATTGCTGGTTAATATTAAAGATAAGAAATCCAAACATCACAGATGGACTCAAGAAACAACTGACACCAGATCTAATTAGGAAATGAACATCAGAAGAGACCCACAAAGGCTTTAAGGATTGATTACCTTGGTAGAAAGAGAGTCTTGAACTAAGGGAACAAGTTCTTTAAGGTGCTCATGACCCATCTACTGTTAATCATTTTGGTTTAATAAGACTGAAGAAAATATTAAAATATATTTCTAACAGGAAGGTTAAAAAAGAATGTGCGACATTAGGTGCCACTTGAATGCCTGTGCAAGAGCAAAAAATGAGACAATTAAGGCAATGGGATATTTACATACTTACTCTACAACAAATTCACTGCGTTAATGTAGACAAGTGGTTATATTCACCAGGATGCCACACTTTATTCTTGTAAAAGGATATCCTGCTGCAACAGGAACTGGTGAACTGTTTTCACAAAACATAGGGAAATTACACAGGTTACCTAAAGTAATATTTTCAGATGTAGAATCTCAGTTTGTTTCACTATTCTGGCTAGCATTGTGCCAAACAGTCAGATCCAAAGTCTGTTTTTCTTCTGAGTATCATGCACAGATGGATGGACAAACCAGACAAGTGGCTCATGATGCGAAGACCTGTTTACAATGTTATTCGCAAGAAGAAACATCCTGGATACATTATCTTTTGATGGCATCATTTTTCTATGACAAGTCACTCCATACTTTGGTGAGTTATTGTCTGTTATTGTCATTAAGATGATCATCGTAATTCCTGTCAGACATCACTCAGGTTATAACACCCTTGCTTTCTGTGGAAGTGTCTTTGCATGATTACCGATCCACAGGAAGACTTTATATTATAAAAAGAATTATATAAAAAATGTGTTATTAAACATTGTCAAAAAGACACCACACATTACCTAGGCTATCTTGTATGGTTTTCTCCAAAATGTTTCCATCTTTCAATCTAGTTTTATTGGACCATTCTCCATTACTATAATATTAAATGAAACAGCAGTATTTCAAGGTGCAACCCTCACCATGAAAATTCATCCAGTGGTTCATGTGGCTCTTTTAAAACAGGTACTTTCGTTCTGACAAAGAGTATGACATGAAAACCATTTTAATTTCACAACTGTTCAGGTCTATGTACAATCCTTAGACTGAAAGGGGTACAGAATCTGAGGAGACATCTTGGGAACAGAACTGTTTTTATAGATGGACTAAACACATTGCTTGAATCCACCGTATACCTTTTAGGATTTTTTTATTTTTATTATTTCAGAATACCTGAAGACCAAATTCAGATTTGAGAAAAATACAACACTGTCCAAGTTGAGGGGTGAAAGAGAGATGGACATCACTACAATTTACATATCATATTAGGATGTTCTAGTCTGGAATAGTTAGGCAATATTGAGATACCTTCATATTGTAGGCAAAATATTGCGGACCAAAATATTGAAGATATAAGTACATAAAGATAAATATAGATTTACTTTTCATAGTATTAGAATGCTCTAATCTGAAATATTGAGTAGGCAATTTTGAGTTACCTTAATGTTGATGCCAAAATATTGAGGACCAAAATATTGAAAAAAGTATAGACATATAGATAAGCATAGATTTACTGTTCCTACTTTCTAACCTATGTACCTTGACGAGAAAGCACAGCAGCACTATTGAGAAAAAACGCATGACTAACCTTTGAACACTGCACTTCACAGAATAATTCTACAGCTCATGTAACAACATCAGTTTGTACCTGGAATATGTTTTCTTTAGGCTTGGTTAGTTTTCATTAACAAGTGCAACCAGTTCATTCCTGTTTCTTTCTATCAAGTCTCTTTTCTAACATGTATCAAGTTTGCTCTTCTTTAATTAAACATTCATTCCTAATCCAGTTAAGAACATGTTATCTTTGGTGCTTTAAAGTTTGTGACACTTCTGTTGAGTTTTCAGAGATCTGCACTGAAGCTGAATGTAGGCTATTGTTCCGAAAGTCATTGCTTTTACCTCTTATTGTCTTATCCTATTAAAATCTATGAATGCTGAATTCTCTGTCCTTCGCACCAAGAACATGTAATCGGTTTGTGGTAAGTAAAGATGCAAAATCATGTATAAATAGTAGCTACTTTAATGGAGCATTCATACACAGGTAACACCAAACATGGCTGACATAGAATGCATATAACACTTGGAATGCTAAGCAAGAATATACAACAAAGGACCAACTATAACAGAGGTATGTACCTAGCAAGTTAGGAGAGATGAAGAATACTCAGTGAGTGAAAGCAACCTTAACAGTGGCTAATAACACTCACCTTACAACACACCTCCCTTCTTTATATAAAAATGGCAATAAGTGAAATGAATGCCATAAAAATAAATAAGTAAAACATTAAAAACATAATTACAAATATCTGCAGTATGATAACAGATATCTGTTGTATGTAAACTACAATCAATACAGAAAGAAATCTTCACATTGTTAGGATAGTTTGGTGTTTCTCTTTCTGTATCCAACATTTTCAGAAGAAACAGAGACATTAGAATTAGATGCAATAGTGCTATCAGTGTTATCATGCGTGACATTGAATTTGTATGATTCACTTGCAAAATCAGGATCATGGCTTTCACCTAAATAATTCTTAATTGCCTTACTTATTCTGGATAATCTGGAACCACGACATACCATTACTGAGAAGAGCTGAAGTTTTCCCTACTTTTATAATTTTCCAAACTTTGGAACTCACTTCTTTGACATGCCCAGGCAGCTTGATTTTGACCTAATCTCTAATGCATAGGAGACTTTATTTTCATTGCAAGTGTTTTTGACATATTGCTTCCTTATTTTTAAACATTTTACTGACTACACTGTAAATTTTCTCCAAATTACAAACTTTACCACCAGAAAATAAAACTGGTATTTAGTGCTTGTTTGGAAAGAAGTTCAATGCCTTCCTCTGTGCTAAGTTGAGAAATCCACTTACGTTCCACTTATTTAGAAAAATAATCAATCATTGCACGTACGTACGTATGTTTTGCCAAACCCAATACCTTCAAAGGGTCCTAATAAGTCAATTGCTAACTTTTTCCATGGTTTATCAGGCAAGGTTGTGCTTACATGAAGTGTTTGTTGAGTTATCAGCACCTTATCTGAGTTGAGACATAAAGGACAAACTTAAAACAAAATTAATTGACAAAATCCAGATCCATATATGGCCTCCAGAACAACTCTCTAACTTTCTTGATGCTGCTTGATTGTCCTATGTAACCAAGATGAGCAATAGTAATAAGATTGTTCTTGACAACAAGGCCCAGATTTATATTTTCTTGCGCCGCATTTACGTCATTTATTTTACGCAAATGTGGCGCAAACTTAACTCCATATTTATCTTTTGACTCTAGACACGTCTAGCTTAAAAATATTGGGGTTTGCACCATTTTTTGGATGCGTGAACCTACCTTGCGTCAATGAGATGCAAGGTAGGTGTTCCCAACCAAAAAATGGCGCTATTCCCATAGCGCCATATTTATCCCTCTGCATATTTATCCCCCCGTACATGGAAGCTTGCATAGCACCATTATTTAACGCCTTGGTCTGACCAGGTGTTAAGGTACCTGTGGGCCTATTTCCATGGTTAAACACCATGGAATGGGTTGACAGGTGCCCTCCCTAAGCTCCTGGAACACCCTTACCCCCACAGGAGGGACACCGGAGGATGAGGAACCCAATCCCAGGTAAGTATTTTTTTTTTAAAATATTGCCATTAGGGGCCGTAACTTGGGTCCTCCTGCATGGCACAGGGTGCAATAGCCATGCCCTGGGGACACTTGTCCACTGTACTGGCCATTAGGGTGGTGGGCATGGCTCCTGTCTTTCCTAAAATAGGAGTCATGTTTTTGGTGGTTGTGCACCAGGAAATGGTGCTAGTCTGGTTAGGGGTATTTTTTTGCCTCTAACCAGGCTAGCATCATTGTGTGGCGCACAACCCCCTCCTTCCCTACCACCACCCCACCCAGCTAGCATAGTTTTTCTGGACATTAGCTGGGACTTACTGCCAGCTTGCACCATACTATAAGTATGACACCCGGCATGCATCTGAGAATGACGCAAGCCGGAGGTAAAGTTTTTGACACAAAACTGCATTGGCGCAGTTTTGCACCAAAAACTATAAATGTGGACCTAAGTGGTAGAATATAACATTCATCCTTTATAATTAAAGGATTTTCAATAAACAGATCATCCTTAACTTTCCAAAACAATGGAGTTCCCTAGGCAAATATTTCTCAGATGACCAACCCTTCAAAATATACTTCTTGAGAAATGTCAAAGTATTATCTTCTGAAGCAGCTTCTAACCAATCTTCATTTAATAGCATATGTCCAACTGAAAGCAACACATCCTCCAAACTTGCTACCACCCATTCTTCATGAGTATGCATAACATTTGAAAACTGTACTCCACCAGAGAGACTGGACAGACAGTCTGCTTGAACATTTTGTATCCCTGGAATGCACATCATTATGAAATTGTAGTCAAACAAATTAGCTAGCAACTTCACAAATCTGGAAGATGCTTTACCTATACAATGTTTTGATAGCAAGGAAATCAAAGGTTTATGATCTGTTTTCAACTGAAAACATTTACCCCAAAGGTACAGCTTGAAATGTTTTACTGACCAAGTATATGCTAGCACATCCCATTTAGTTATGGAATGTCTAGCCTCAGCTAATGATAGTGGTCTGAAAGCAAAAGCAATGGTGTGTTCCACACCATCTTTAATCTGGGTCAACACTGCACCTAAACCAGTGGCATTGGCATCCACTGTGACCACATTCAATGCATTGCAAGAAAAAGAAGGCGGAGGTTGATATTTAATGGTTGTTTCCTTTAAGCCATTGAAAGCATGTATATGTTTCCCTGACCAGTCATATGTTACCCCTTTTTTTAAGAAATGATTGTAAAATGTACAATGTCAGAAAATGTTTGTACAAATCTGGAATGATCATCACACAAACCTAAAAATGATTTGAATTACTCCTTACTATCACGTCTCTGTATGTTCTGAATAGATTCTAACAAGTGCTTCTTGGGAGATGTTCCATTTTCAGCAATAGTATGTTCCAAATATTTCACTTTCTGTGCAAGAAACGTACATTTGTCAAGGTAGATTGCCATGCCCTTTTCTGCTAAAATAGCTAGCACTGTACTCAAAAGCTTGAAATGTTTATCTGCAGACTGTGAATACACCATTATATTGTCCTGAAATGCAAACATGCCACTGGTATCCCCAAAAAGATGAAACATCATTTTCTGGAATACTGATGCAGCAGATGTGAGTCCAAATGGTTTCCTGATGTATCTGTATGCTCCTTATGGTGTATTGAAAGTGGTAATATGCCTAAAATCATTTGTCATCTGAACCTGATCAAAGGCAGCTTTTTAATCAATAGTCTTAAAATACTTTTCTCCATGAGATTTTGCAAACAATTCTTTAACATTTGGTAAGTGATGGCAATCCATTACAATTTGGTTGTTAACTGACATAAGGTCTACGCACATCCGGAGTTCCCCAGTTTTTTTTTACCATAACTATCGGCAAAACACATTCTGATGCATTCATCTGTTCACTCACTTCTTCCTCACACATATCTTTAATCATTTTAGATAACTGTCACCTAACTGATAGAGGACCATGTTTCAGTTTATGCTTAGTGGGTACTGCACCCTTATTTAACTGAATATGGTGAGAGAAACTCTTCACTTTTTCAAGTTCTTTTCAAAACAGGCTTTTATGATTCTTTATCTTAACTTCCGAACTTATTTCTTTCACACCATACTCCCTGAACCACTTGTATCTCTTCTGCCATGTACAACTAGAGTTTAGCATTGGGATTCAGAGTGATATTAAATTTTTCTTGATGTCTCCATCCCAACACTTGCAATCCATCAACCTCTATGTACACTTTTCCACTTATGGCTTTATATTTGAACCATATCTGTCACAAAATACCCTATCATTAATCTCCTTACCCCCAACTGCCTCAATGCTTATTAAAACTGAACATTTGTTTTCCATTCACCAGGTTCTCTTATTGATATTCTGTATTGTCGTTGGTGAGTGCCTAGTTCTCTTCATGTTAGTTCGCTTGAACTTATTGCATCCCTTTGGTGAACAACTGGTGATTTTGTATTATTTATAACTTTGTCCTGAGAATTGTCTACATGACTCTGAGCTTAAGTTTGTAATAACAATTTTAACCTTATTCTCGACTGGAGTTTTCCTTGTATGGCCATACTGGTCATACTGCGTAATATAAGTAGTTTGTACTGAAAGGTTGCTGTTTGGTTCTGCCACATTGTTATGCAGGGCCCAAAGATATATTGACCTCGTTGAGCATTGATTCCTGCAAAGGATGAAAATGCTCCAGTAGATCTGGTAGAAGAGGAATAGTTTGTTCTACGAGAAGGGAGGCCCATTGAGGTATAGCATTAGGAAGATAGGATTGGTCCCATGTGATTGCCCAGTCCAAATTTTGCCCAACCCCAAATTCTCTCCCATGATCCGTTCCGAAGACTGATGAAGTTCCAGCTTTGCTTCAGTGGGAAATGTGAGTATTAACAGGATTTTGCACTTTCCTTGCTTATGGCCTAAAGATTGCTGTAAAGCGAGATGTTGTGAATTGTTTTGCAGAGTCGTCCTACTCATTTGATTGTGGCGCTTGTTGCTAAAAAATGGCCATGGTTGTTGTAGTTGTTGATGGGTCCACCATGGTCTAAGATCCTGGGATAATACACAAGTGTAGAAGACACTTGGTTAACTTATTGTCTGCAGTGATGTGCATGTCATGAGACATTGTTGACAGTGCCAATAGTTTTCCTTGAATGAGTGTGAATTTTGGTTGGTGTTAAGTGAATCATGAGGGCTCATGGAGGATCTGTATCAGCCAGAGTGAGGTTTGCTGATCAAGTTTCACTCATTTTGTAATTTTGGAAGCTGCAGATGTAGGCGTTTCTCCATACAGCTTTAAAGTTTTGAGTTTGATTTTTGACTTGCAATATATTGCATGAAGTATGTGTGAGCCATTGTGCCAGAGACAATTTTGAAGCGACTGAAGTGCTGAGAGAATTGAGTGTGTGATGTCATTGCGTTCTGCACTGGTATAGGTCAGTTGGCGTGAAGCTGCGCTGGTATTGGTGGACAGTGCTTCATTGCTGTTTGTTGAGAACAAGAGAAAAGGATCATGGGATTGAAGTTACTTTCTAATTTGGTCAAAAGTTATTGTGATTTCTAAATTTGATTAAAAATGAAGTTCTTTAAAGTGTTAAAATGTGCATTTAAAAGAGATGTGTTTATTCCAGTCAGAGAGGTCATTATGCGGGTAATGATGTATCATATATAGAAGGATTTCATGCATGTTTGTGGCTTGAACAATGGTGCAAGACTACTGGGAAAAAAGGCACATTAGCATTTCCCCACTACGGAACTTTTAATTTAAGAATGCTAGACAATCTGAGGCGAGTGCTCTATGAGATGAAACCACGTCCTAGACCTGCACAATTTGAAGCTCTTACTATTTGGGTACTTATAGCACGTTAGAAAATGGCAACTAACTATGCGAGCAGAATCCAGGAAGAAATAAAGACACTTGCTGAGGTAGGATGGGATCCAGAACAGAAAACATGGAGAGCAGATATAGGTGTGAGAGTCAGAATGTATCCAGCTATTTCTAGTGAAGATAGAGAAGGCACTAAACCCAAGACTAAGAAAAAGACAGGAAAAGCAGATCAGGCAACAGATACTGAAGATCAAAAGACAGTGACATATGAGAGTAATTTAGATGATAAGCTATAAATCAGATCTTGATGAAGCGTATGGCTCTGTACCATTCAGTCAAGACAGCAGCCCCGGGCAAGCATCCCCACACCAGTGTATCCAGGCCACAGACTGGTGGAACACAGGTACAGAGGCCACAGTCTCCCACTCCCAACATGCAAAAAGGCTAGGGCCCCAGTACAAGTGGTACTGCCAGACCTGTGCAGGGGACACGGGCACAGGGGGCTAGGGCAAGTGCTAGGGCCTCAGTGGGCCGGGGGGAGGCCACAGGATTGATGCAGCAGCCCAGGACATGATATCTGAGGTATTGGGGGCCTACCAGCATACCCATGACAGGTTGGCACAGATAGTATCCACCCTGGAGCACAGTCAGAGGATATGCAGCAGGAACACCACCAACAGGCCATGGAGCAGTGGAAACAGCACAATACCACAATGGCCAGCATAGCAGGAGCACTGCTGCAGCTGGTACAAACCCAGTCTGAGACCCACACAGGACAGGAGGCCCCCACTACAGCACCGGACACAGACCTGATAATTACACCATCATCAGAAACATCCCAGGAACTACCCTCACAGGAAACCCAAGGGCCAGCAAAGTCATCCCCTCAAGGTCAACAGCAGGCACCCAAACGTACCCTCAGGCCAAGATATGGCACTGGAACCCCAGCAAAGAACAAGGCCCCCTTCAAGAAGTAACTCAGCAACAATCTGCACAGCAACCATCCCACTCAAACAACCACCACCCAGTGCTAAGAAGCAATATGAACTAATGTAAGAATTGATGGACCCACCATGTTGGCATTGAGAACGACCACCCATTAGCACTTGCCATCACTGTAAATTGCACTAGTCACTCCCTGCCACCAATAAAACACATATCACACCTGTAACACTGTCCCCTGTCATAAAATGTGAACAAAGTAAAGTATGGATGCAACTGGCTGAAAACCACTTTATTATCAAATCGTTGCATGAAAGGACTCCTGTGTGACTAAATGTGGCCCCAAAGTACATGCACTAAAATTAAATCTGTACCATGCAGCCCTGGACCCAGTTTCACATATAAGAATCAAACCCCCTCCATATGACTAAGCACACTGGCAGTATGTGTCACAAACCCCAATGTCAGCCCTTAGTCCCACATAGTTATCGGAAGTAGAGTTGTGTCATTTGGGTCCTGGAATTGACATCTTCCCCTTCCTCATCATCACCATCACTCTCCTCACCTCTCTGAGGTAGCTGGTTAGGACATACAGCACCCTCCACCTCCATGAGGGGGATAGAATTTCTCACTTCCACGTTGTGCAGCATGCAGCAGGCCACCACTATTCTACACACTTTTTCAGGCCCATAGGCCCCAGAGATATGTAGACAATGAAATCTAGCTTTCAGGAGACCTATTGTTCCCTCTATCACCCTCCTAGTACGTCCATGGGCCTCATTGTAATTCCTCTCTGCATCCGTCCTAGGATTCGTCACTGGTGTCAGGAGACAACTCAAGTTTGGATAGCCATAATCACCTAATAAAAGGTGCAATACAGAGTAGTCATTGTCAAGCCCCTTAGTCACACAGCCTGTCTGTCTGCTATTTGTCATTTAGTGACAGAAACACTTATCTATGATCCACCCTCTTTCCTCTTGGAGTTGTTCCATCTTCTGTGGCACACTACTGTTCCTCAGCCCAAAGGAATCATGGACTGAACCTGGTAACATGGCATTCACATGTGAGATGTACTGGTCTGCAGTACATACCAATTGGATGTTCATGTTTCTGTACACCTGGTCACTGACTCTTGGAGGTATGATCGGTATGTGGGTAACATCGATGGCACCTATCACATGGGGTATGTTGGCAAAGGCATGGAATTCCAACTTGATGGCAGGGAGGTCAGTACTTTGGGGAAATCTCACATAGGACTGCAGGTGTGGTACAAATGCATTTATAAATCTTGTCAGTACCATGCTGAACATTGGCTGTGAAAATCCAGCACCCATGCCACTGTCACTTGAAATTAGCCCGTGGACAGGAAGTGGAGTGCGGAGAGCACCTGCACTTCAGTAGGGATGGCATGCTGATTACGATTTCTCAGAGTTAGTGCAGGATCCAGTAATGCACAAAGTTCCAGAATTGTTGCACGGGTGAGTCTGTAATTGATTATGATCTGACACTCCACCATGGTCCTCATATCCACAAGTGGTCTGTACACCGATGGTGCCCTTCCTCGCCACAAGGGTTGGTACCTACGAGGGATATCAAAAAAGTGTGAGGAACACACATACATAGGCACACATTGTCATCAATTGTGCACTGCATACTTCATTGTAGTGACTCAAGAGTAACATGTTCTTGACAGATATACATCTACACCTCAATGAGGGAACAGTGTTTTTCATGAGTGTTATATTTTGAAATGGTCACATGCATAGGTGCTTCATGTGGAAAATAGGGACTGCATTATACACAATTTTTATTTATAGATGCGTAGTTAATGCCAAAATGTCTGCCCACCTTAATCCAGGCCTGTCGTTGTGGAAGTGACCTCATACCGCTAGCAGTTGACATAACAGCGTAAGGCGGTGTTTACTGCCGTTCGCACCGTCATTGGTTAACATGGATGCCAATGGGGAATCCTGGTGTATCATGATCGCCACCAGTGGTGATGGTGCACACCGCCGCGGTATGTACGAGAATTCGTCATCTATACTTCACTTGACTTCCTGATCTCGTTCGAACAGGTACTCCACTGTGTGTACTGCTATGTCCTGCCTCTGGTCATGGATGTGGCTCGTGTTGCAGGAGAAAGGCCTTCAACCAGGAGGAACTGGAGAGGTTAATGGACGGGGTCCTGCCCCTGTACGCAAAGCTCTACTGATGGCCAAAGGTACAGGTGAGTCAGGGTTTGGGGTGCACGGTTTGTGTGTAATGGATGGTTTTGTAAGGACATGTGTGTGCTCCTCAGAGCCTGCATGGGCCATGGTGCATGGCATGCTGCGTGCGTATGTCCTGTAATTCTGACAGTACTGTCCATCCCATAGTGGACGAATAGCCAGCTGTACCTATTTTGCAAGTGCCTGCCCTCTGTGTTCCATTTCTGTGTCACTGTTTTAGGTCAGCGCCCACCAGAAGAGGGGACTATTGGCATGCCATCGCCAAGGAGGTGCGGACCCTGGGGGTCTACAACCGGCGGAGCACCCACTGCAAGAAGAGGTGGGAGGACCTGCGGCGCTGGGCGCGTAAAATCTGTAAGGCCCTGTGATGGGTCGCCCCGACCCGACCCACACAATTCCATTGCTTGTGCTGACTCTGCCACAAATGACCGGGAGACTATTGGAGACACCGACGCTTTGGTTGGTTGGTTACAGCAACCGTGGGAACTGCCGCGAGTTAAAAGTGGAGTTTCGCTTATGCCAGAGAGGGAGGTCGTGAGCTGGAGCCGGAACATCCCGGAACTGGTGGCAACAGAGGATCGGAAGGAGCAAGAGGACGAGGAACCCGGTATCACGGAGACCGCCGTCCGGACGAGTGTAATGACGGGGCCGTCTGGAGCAGAGGAACCACAGAGGAGAACCGAAGACCGCTGGCCCCGGGGAGCCTACTCTTGAGCTGCCACTCTTCAGGAGAAGCGTGGCCACTCCAGGTACGGAGACGCGAGCAGGGAAAGGAGCGGGGAAGGGAGGCGGGAGGTGGAGAAGAGTGGGGAAAGGAGGGGAAAAGGAAAACGGGCACTTTGGGACGGGGAGCACTGATTTGGAAGGGTATGGTAACGGGGACGGAGTAAGAAAGCATCATTATACTCAGGAATATAGAGGAAAGGAAGAAAAAAAAAGACAGAAAATAAGGCACCAAGAAGATAGAGCATACGCAGGAAAGAGAAAAGGGGATGAAGACAGCGGAGAAGTCTACTTAAGTTATTATCAAAACACATTTTTTTAAAAGAGAGAGAGAGAGGGAGACGGAAAATCACATACAAGAGTAAAGAAGACCTACTCAGGACGCAAAAGAGGGAAAAGGCAGGAAAGAAGCAATTCAGGAGAATCAGAAGAGAGAAAAAAAAACAAGGGAACGAAATAAAGGAGTCAAGAAGACAGCCGAGACAGGGACAAGGAAGGAGAGAGAGAAAAGGGAGAATAAGCCTAAACCTCTTCCCCACTTACCGTATCTATTCTCTTTTGTTTTACCACGCTCCCCGCGAGGTCCTGGAAGAAAGAAGAGAAGAAGACAAGCTAAGATGTCAAACAAGAGGATAACACCACAACCTACATATTCTCAACAATTTATTCTTTAATACTTACCGTTTATACTGTTTCAAGAACAATAAAAGACAGTTCTCTGAAACCAAAATACTGCTGTCTAGAGTCATAAATCTGCCATCCTCGTACAGGCCCAGCTGGGGAAGTCCTCCCAACGTGGAAGGGGTGCCCCCCATGCAACGTATCCTGGCTGTGACGTACCCAGACCTGGATGGGCGCTTGAAGGCTGCACAGCATTCACAAGGGGGTGAGTACTCATGTCACAAACTGTCACAAACTTAAGTCTGGAAGGATGTCTGTGTGTGCATTAGGGTTCATGCTGCTTAGAGGCAGGGACTCTGACTGTTGTCCATCTACATGATGGTCCCCGTAGGGTGTACGGGTGTCTTTGTCAGGTCTCCCACACGTCAGGTCCTTAGGTAGTTCAGGGGATGGGTATAGAGCAGGGTTCTGGTCAGAAGTCAGGGGCATGGCCATGGGCATAGTGAACGGTGCTGCCTGTTGGGGGTGTCTTCTGGGAGGGTGTATGTCTGACCACTATGTACCTCCATTCAGCTATTTACAAGTGTCTCTCCTGTTTTGTCTTCCCTTCCCTGTTCTCTTGTGTTGTTTTTGTACAGCAGCAACATCTGGCAAGGGAGCTGAGGCACCGGCAAGTGGGGAAGCAGCGGCCCACAGATCCTCAGAGGCAGAGACATCCGATGCCAAGGGGACCAGTGGGTGGGAGGGCGAGGGGAGTACCACGGGGGAGGCAACTAGCACTGGAGGTAGTGACTCTGATACCTCCTCCAATTGGGGCTCCCCGGCGGTGGCGGACCCTAGTAGCCACACCACTACAGTGACATCTTCTGCCACCCCCCATTCCATCACCGCCCTCCCTTCTGCTCCCCACCGAGTTGCCTGTGCCCGCTCACCCAGAAAGGTGGGCATCTCCTACGCCTCAGTCAGCCCTGCTGCCCTCACAGAGGAGGCTATTGACCTCCTTAGAACCATCTCTGTAGGGCAGACAACCATTGTCAAAGCCGTGTCTGCCCTACAGAAATCTTTTCAGGCTCTGGCCTCCTCTTGGACGGCAGCCAGTTTCCCTGGCCATTCCGTCCCTCCCTCCAACCTCCTCTACCCCTTCGAGCACCTTACTCCCTTCACCCGTCCAAAGCACACAATCTGATATGCAGTCAAGCACATCAACACACAAGAAGCACACTTCAAAACACAAGCACCACACCTCCCACCACAAGCATTCACACAGCCAAGATAAACATGCACACACAACAACATCCACTTCCCTCAGTGTGCCCACCTCTTCCACCTCCCTATCTGTCCCCTCTACATGCACACCCTCATGCACTGCACCTTAAGTCACTGTTGCTGCTCCTCTTACTGAAGTCACCACAATAGCAGACATCCATACATGCACCCCAGACACCACACCTGCACTCACCACAACTACTGTAGTTGACACATGCAGCACACTCACCAGACTTTCAGACAACCACATAACACACATCCACATTGGCAGCCTGTCTTCTCCCACTGTGTACACCCCCTCCTCCAAAAACACACAAACACACCAAGACACCCACCCATCACACATCCACGACACCTCAGCATACTGTCCAGTCACCTGCACCCACTACACGCACCCCTACACTACATATGTCCACACCCTCTGCCTCCACTCCTACTCCCTCATCCAGGACCACCCCAATTGCTCTGAAGAAACTTTTCCTCTCCCATGCTGACCTCTTCCAACCCACTGGCCCACCCTGTCTTGTCCCTAAGCGTGCACACCTCCTTCCTACTCCTTCCCCTTCACAGCCCACCCGTGTCTGCCTTTCACATTCCCATGCCCCTTCCACAGAGAAGAAGAAGCCTCGTGCAGAGCCAAGTCCATCTGGCTCCACCTGCTCGAAACACCCCCCCACTTTCAAACACCCCCCACCTTCAAAGGACAAACTCACACCCCCTAGACCTTCCAAGCGCAAGTCCAAGCCCCACCCATCACAAGTCCATACCTACACCACCCCCTGCCCCCGTTCTGTGAGGTGCCTGGATGCCCCTTTGGTGCCCCATTAGGTGGAGTACTGTGCACTTTTGGGAGTCAGGTTGGGTCCGTTGTGGCCCATGGCACTTATTGCGCTACGGACTGGCCTTTGGCCTTGTTAGAAGTAGTTGGCTGTGTGAGCTGTAATAAATATTTCTGTATGGCCTGTGTTTTGGCGGCACACTGTTGAACCCTGGCCTTTCGTTTCATTGATTGTGGGTGTGGGGCATTTGTATGTACTATGGTCAAGTTGGATTTGCCTTGTGTCAGGTAAGTACCTCTTGCTGTGGGGTGTATGGGTTGTGCTGCTGGGAAGGGTTGGGGGGGCATTGCAGGTGGGGTGCCCTTTCCTCCCTTGTTTCATAGGTTGCGGTACTTACCATCGTCATCTTCGTCGGCTGTCTCGGTCGTAGAGTTATATAGCAAGGAGCATGGCTGGCATGATCTGCAGCTCTCTATCAATGTCTGATTCGGCACGTTGTGTTGGCCTCCAATGAGTGTTTCATTGAGTTTGGTTCATTTCCGCCTGGACTTGCGTGGCGGTGGTTCCGGACATGGAACTGGTGGCGGAATAGTGGTTGATTATTTGATGGGTAGGTTGGGCCTTTCCGTCGGACTGTGGGCGGACTCTGCCGTCGTCGTCGTTGTCGCCACTCCTCTACTGGTGGTGGATGGTTTTCTGGATGCCTGTGTTTCGATTGGTTCATTATTTGGCAGTCCGGACCGTTCCTCTATTGGCGGTTTTTACCGCCACCGCCAGCGACATGGTAGGGACCGCCATGTTCATAATGAGGGCCCAAATGTCCAACAAGCTGAGGATAATGTAAAAGTGTTGCCCATGAGAGAAATTCCAGATGGAGGTCATGTTCATGTATCCTGTAATAGGAGTGATATTATATCATTCACAAATGATTATCCGATATTGAGAGAGAAACAAATGGAATGGTATAAGCAAACAGAGAGACTTGTGATGCTTTCAAAATGCCTCTGGGAGAATTTGAATGTGTTGTTTGACATTGTGGTTCGATGTGATTGTGAACTGAATGAAAGGACATGTTGATTGGCCAGACTGTGAACCCCAAGAGATCCAGTAACAGGTGCACCATCTGAAGAGGTGATGAAAAGGTACTATAAGGTGATTGGGCTTTTGAAAAATAAAGTTTCCCCAAAAGACATTGATTGGCAGAGGACTGACAGGACGACACAGGAATTGAAGGAGTTGATTCATGCCTATTATGAAGGATTGCTGCAGGCTTTCAAACATTTCATAGGGTCACTTTGTGTTCAGATTTGTGCTGTTTGAAACCAGAAATAAGTGACATGATTCAGCAGCATTTGATCTGTTGGCAGAGCAAACTGATTGATGAGGTCCTGCAGTATGCAAAATACTGCAGCAAGGAACTGGGATTGAAGCAGTAAAATTTAAAAGAAAATGTTTTGGTCACACAATTGAAGGCTGCACAGAAGGTTAGTCAGATCCTACAGATGATGGTGAACACTGTTGGTATGCAAGGAATGCCACAGTAGGTAAAAAATATTGTCCAGCCTAGAAGCAGAGGACGTGGTGTTAAGATAGATCAAAGTGGAGATGTGGTGGATGTCCAGGATTTGAAGAGAACTAATCCGTGTCATGCTTGAAGAAATTGGGGTCATTGGCGAAGGGAGTGTCCCTTTAATAATATGAATAATAAGATACAGAGTGCTGGAGTTGCTCGAGTACAAGGCACTAATCATGTTCAAATTCAAAGAGTTCAAAGACCCTGAATGCAAAATGTAAACTAGTCCCCAGGAGAGCAAATGCAGGTGCCGCAAGCCCTGATTACTCAACAGGAGGTGGCTGTTCCCCACAGAATCCTAATCAAATTGCAAATGCAAATGTGTATCAGATAGCAACACAGTTTCCCTTAATGGATTTGAGTGATGAGGAATTTTCAGAAATTCTGCAAATAGACAGTTCGGATTATAAAGATTACATGCTAGGTGCATGAGTAGATCAACCTGGTCCATATGTAAATGCTAACATCATGGGCCACTATGTGTCATTCTTGGTTGACAATGGGGCTACACAGTCTACTGTCAGAACAGCAGAAGTACCAAATGTGCCCCTTTCAGGAAAGAGAATCCAATTTGTAGGAGTCGCAAACAGTTAACAAACCCTGTAACCAAATCTGTTCCCATAAAAATATCTTCATTTGAGATGAGCACCAATTTTCGTTCTGTGATTTGAGTCCATTAAGTTTACTTGGACTTGACCTACTGTGTAAGCTAAATTGTTCTACTAGCTACACACTCAGAGGAATTGCAATCCAAACAAATGAGGCAAATGTGCCTTGTAAAATTGCGAAACAGTACCAGAGTGTCACATTGTACCCAATGCTCACATGCAATGAATTGTCTGAAGATTTAAAAGACACAGTGACACCTGATGTTTGGGGTTTTTCAGGAAAAGACATAGGACTCATCAAAGGAGTTGAGCTTATACAAATCACAATGAAGCCAAATGCAAACTCCCTCATATCCCTCATATAACATGACATCTGAGACACCTGCTGGAATCACTCACCTGATAATTTGTAACTGAGCAGGGTATCCTGAAAGAGATAATGGGAAGTACATGTAACTATCCCAACTGGGAACTGAGGAAGCCCAATGGAAAATACTGCATGGTCCAGGACCTGAAAACAATCAATGAGATTTCCATTCTATGTTGTTCCATGGTATCGAATTCAGCAGCGATTTTATTCCAAATTCCATGTGAAGCAGAATGGTGTACCATGATTACTTTGTGCCAAGCCTTTATCTCCATACCATTGCACGAGGAAAGCTTATTCTACTTTGCATTCAAGTTCAACAGTCATGTTTTGGCGTGGTGCTGAGCTCCACAAGAGTATACTGAGAATCCTTAAATTTTCAACCAGATCTTGAAACAAAATCTGGAATCCCTTAAGTTGCCCTACCACTCAGTCTTAGTGCAGTATGTAGATGACCTACCCATTGTATCAAACACTTGAGAAACTCGCAGGAGAGATACAATTGCTCTCTTGAATCAGTTAGGAGAAAATGGACATAAAGTTTCCCCAGCCAAAATACAGTATTGGAAGAACAAAGTCCTATACCTGGGTCATCACGCTGAGAAAGGTGTGCAGAAAGTGTCACAAGAAAGAATTTCATCAAAAATGAAAATGAACCCCCTGCCACTCAGAAAGAAGTTCAAATGTTCCTGGAAATGGTTGGCTACTGTCGCCAGTGGATTCCAAACTTTTCCCTTTTGGCCGAGCCCTCACAGAGGCTGACACACAAAGATGTGTCTGATCCGGTACCATTGGATGACAACTACTTATGTGCCTTCACCTAGCTGTGAGAATGCCTATGTTGTGCCCCAGCTTGGGAAATGCCTGATTACAACAAATGTTTTTCTTTGTTTTGCAGAGAGAGGGATGATGGTCTCTTTCAGTTTTAAAATAGCTGCACAGAAATGTGAACAAGCATATTTTTCTGCCACACTTCATTCTGTGGCTTCTGCGTTGCCTGGTTGTTTGAAGGCAGTTGCTGCCCTGAGCTTCAACATCAAACAGTGTGAAGACATTGTTATGGGTCACCCCCAAATAGTTTTATTCCTCACTCTGTGGAGATATTGTTAACCCAGACTGGGACACAATATTTGACCAATGCTTATTTGACCCTCTATGAGCAGGTCATCCTCACCTCTCCCAACATTAATCTTAAGAGATGTACAGTTTTGAACCCTGCTACATTATTACCAAACCCAGTTGAAAATGCCAATGATTGTGTGGATGAGGTTGAGCATGACTGTCTGAATGTGACTGAATTGTTCACCAAACCAAGTCCTGATATTCAAGACATTCCCCTAACTGAAAACACCTATGTCATGTATGGTGATGGCTCTTGTTTAAGAGACAAAGGTGGTACACTGAGAGCTGGTTATGCTGTTTGCACAGATCCAGGTGTGACTGAATCTTTCTGGCTTCGAGGAGTCTTTTCTGCCTCAGTGGCCAAATCTGTTGCTCCTACCAGAGCATGCTGTGTTTCTGAACAGCTGAAAGTGACAATCTAGTGACAATCTTCACTGATGGTAAGGTTTTACTGTTCATGATTTCAGACAGTTGGGGGTTCCAGAGAGGGTTCATGACCTCCTCTGAATCACCTATACGCAACACTGATAAGATCTATAATTTTTTGAATGCTTTACAGCTGCCTGCAAACATTGTTGGCATAAAGTGTGCTGGCCATCTACTAACCAGAAATCTACTGACTATGTAACTTTAGGCAATACTTATGCTGATGATTGTGAAAGATATTGGGCAAGATGTATCAAGAAACCTTTTTGCGATTCTCAAATAGCGATTTTTAAGAAATTGCTATTAAAGAAATGCAAAATGGTAGATATCATATTTGCGATTTGGTAATAGCGATTTCTTAAAAATCGCAAATGCTATTACCGAATCGCAAATAGCAATTCCGAACCCATTCCTACCTATGGGCCTTCAGGCCCATATTTGCAATATTTTTGCATTTCCCAAATTGCGAATTCCTAACTGGAATTCACAATTTGGGAAATGCAAACCCCAGGGTGCTGGGGGCCTAAGGCCCCCTCTGCTGCACCCCCTAAAATTATTTTAGGACATGTAAGGCGCACACATGCCAATTTTAAAAATACATTTATAATGCATTTTAAAAATGTGCACATGGTTACCCCCAAATTGAACTTGGTGGTAATTGCGATTCCTTAATGCACAATTCGCATTAAAGGCTTGTTACATGTGCTTAAGAAATCGCAAATAAGGATTCCTTATTTGCGCTTTCTTACTTACTGAATCGCAATTTGCGATTCTCTAAAAGGGTTGCAATTTTAAGGAACCGCTATTTTAGTGATTGCTTAAAAGTGCACAGCAAATGACTTTCATACATAATGAAAGGCATTTTTGCATTCGCAAACCGCCGTTCGCAACGTTTGCAAATTTGATACATCTGGCCCATTGTGCCCTAAGTTGTGCTTCCTTTAATGGGGAATGGAATAATGATGCAAATGATGAGACAAGTTAACATTTCATGTTAACTGTTGCTGATCCGTGAAAGGAAGTTAAAAGGTTACAGAAAGAAGTGACAGAAGAGGAGCAGCAAAGTCGGTTTAGAACAGGATGTGTTAAGAGAAACGAGGAAGATATTTGGGTTTTAAGTAATGGAAGAACAGTGTTGCCCAATAGCTTGCTTTCACCCAATATCATGGACAGGATCATATAGGTAGGGATGCAATGATCAGAACCTTTAGACAGACATTGTTTAACCCTAGATTCAGAGTGATTGCAGAAGCTGTGTGCCACTGATGTGTCACATGTCAGCACATGAGTGTAGGAAAATGCACAGTTGGTGAACCGTTCAATAGGATGTAGCTGGATTTCATCAAACTGTTTGGGTCATCGAGCTGTCTGTTTGCAATGGACTGAGATATGCTTTAGACATAGTATACACAAAATTATCTTGGGGAGGGCCATAAGATTGCCATCAGTGCCAGCAAATGAGCTTGCGAGCATTACAGACAACTTTTTCCAAAATCTTTTGTCCCTTCAATTTTTTTTGCCTTTTACCTGCATGTGTTCTGCTCCACACATTAATCCCTGATAGGCTGACCTTGGTGTTTTCCCCTTGCCCAACTAAATTGAACATTGATTAATTGAACTGCCTTAATACTTATTACAACTGAGCAATGTTTGTTTTCCATTCATCAGGTTATCTAATTGGTGTTCTGTATTGTCTTTGGTGAGTGCCTAGTTCTCTAAATGTTAGTTTGCTTGAACTTATGTTAGTTTGCTTGAACTTGTCGCCTTGGTCAACCCTTGGTGATTTTGTATTATTTATACTTTTATCTTGAGAATTATCTACATGACTATGAGCATAAGATTGTAATAAATTCCTTAACATTACTCCCGGCTGGAGTTTTTCTTATATGGCCACATTGGTCATACTGCCTAATATAAGTGGTCTGTATTGAAATTTTGTAGTTTGGCTCTACTACATCTTTATGCAGGGTCTAAAAATCCATTGACTTCATGGTGCAGCGATTCATGCGACAGATGAAAATGCTCGAGCACTATTGGTGTTGGGAAGTGGCTACTTTTAGCCTCCATGCTTTAATAAGTTCAGTCAATTTGTGAGGGTTTTAACCCTTCTAGTGACTTGTCTTAGAAACTCTTTTGTGTGACCTTGACAGTAGTGTCACAAATTGAATAAGGGCCTGGTTTAGATATTGGTGGAGGTGATACTGTGCCACAACGTTGACGGATATCCTGTCTGCTGAAATCGAAACCCCATTTAATGTAATGGGATTTCGATTTCAACGGATGGGATATCCGTCACCGTTGTGACGGAGTAACTCCGCCACCAATATCTAAATCAGGTCCTAAGTGCCAATTTGCCCATCTCTATTTAAGTTCAGCCCGATAAGTTGAAAGCCTTTTACTTTTGCTCCCAAGATTCATGCATTGCTTAAAAAACATAAATCTGTTCGCTTATATGAGTTGATTCAGTGGTTATCTGACTTGTGTGGCACGTGTGTGTATTTTTTTGAAGCTAAAAAATGGGTTATTTGTAGTAAACAAAACTAACTTTGGGTTCTGGAGCAGTGTGCTGCCCAGCATAATATGCTTTAATGCCTTGTCAAGGGCATGGCTGACCAACAGAGGACTTTAATTTAGTCTATCAACAAATCACAATGACAGATATGGGATGATATTAACAAAGTCTATCCCATCAGATCTCTCCACCATTTCTCCATGCTACCTATGCCTACTCAGGCCCATAAACTTTAATAAATGTATCACAGAATGGACACCTAGTGACGTAATCAGCTAAGTGGACTATTGTCACAAAGCATAACATAAATGGGCGTACAGAGCTGCTAAATCAGTTTACCAAAAACCATAAACAGCGTGCCTGCTTCTCACACCTTTTAATTCATCACTCTGCTAAGAGCTGTGTTATATAACACAAAAACACCACTTTGGGAGTCATCACACATTACATGGAAACAATCCCCACATAAGATGAAAACAAGGACAACACACTGCCAACACCATATCATCCATGGTGTAGCGTGCTACCCATGTAGACAAGCTTTTCTGCACCCCACATAAGGGGAGTAAGCACTATATAAATATAGTCACAGTGCAATACAATACCACAATGTTCAGGAGATTAACTCCTACGGTGCCTTGGACGAGGTGATCGCGTCCAAGGCACTGGTTCCCGGGTGACTTGGACGAGATCACCTCGTCCTGCACCCGGGAACCGGGGGGAGCGCTAGCGCTCTCCCCATGGGCCCCCCCACCCACACCCCCCGGTCGTGGATGGAAGGGGAATCCCTTCCCCTTCCACCCCGAGCCCCTCAACCCCCTGTGATGTCAGCGCTCATCACGCGCTGATTGTCACAGAGGCCTCCTCCTACGCGCTGGAAGCTCAGCTTCCAGCGTGCTCAGAAGAGAAATGCTCTGCATTTCTCTTCCTATCACGTGGAGGAGGCCGGAGAGGCTTCAAAAGGAAGGAAATGAATTTCCTTCCCTTTGAAGTCTCTCTCAGCGTTTCAAAAGCCGGATTGTAAAGCAATCCGGCTTTTGAAACGCCCACTAGACATCAGGGATTTTATTGTTATTTGAAATTGGCATAAGGGAGCGACCCCTTGGGCAAGGGGCGCTCCCAGGGGGGGGCATTTTTTTAAGGTCTTTTCTGCCCCCCTCTAGGCACCAGGGATCTTTTTTTTTCTTTTCTTTTTTAGAGGTGGGGAGCGACCCCTTAGGCAAGGGTCGCTCCCCTAGGGGGCAAATTACATTTAGGCCATTTCTGCCCGCCCTGGGGGCAGAGTGGCCTATTTTTATGAGGCCAATCTGCCCCCAAGGGGGACAGAAACCACTAGACACCAGGGAGTTTTTTTTTTCTTCGTGAATTTCACGCAAGGGGAGCGACCTCTTAGGCAATGGGGTATGTCCCAGTAAAATGCCAAATTTGTGTTGAAAAATTGGGTTTTCTGATTCAAGTCTGCCTGTTCCTGAAAGCTGGGAAGCTGGTGATTTTAGCACCGCAAACCCTTTGTTCATGCCATATTCAGGGAAAAAACCACAAGCCTTCTTCTGCAGCCCCTTCTTCCCATTTTTTAAAAAAGAACAAAATTTTCACTCTATTTTGGCTAATTTCTTGGCCTCCTTCAGGGGAACCCACAAAGTCTGGGTACCTCTAGAATCCCTAGGATGTTTGAAAAAAAGGATGCAAATTTGGCTTGGCTAGCTTATGTGGACAAAAAGTTATGAGGGCCTAAGCGCGAACTGCCCCAAATAGCCAAAAAGGCCTGGCACAGGAGGAGGAAAAGGCCTGGCAGCGAAGGGGTTAATAATGCGCAGAGGTTGTTTTGTTTGTATTGTTATTTAAGAGCTTCATAGGTTATGTGTCTATCTTACATATTCGAAGTATTTTTGAGATGTCCATTTGATATAATCCAACGGAAGCTGTAACCAGATAAAGCATTTTAGTTGCTACTTGATGATCTGAGGAAGAGGAGGGAGGCAGCACACCAGGTGAAACTTAAAATTATTTCCAAGAGTGGTGGGCAGGATGCAATTCTTTGAAGGTTAGAGGAAAGAGGTCTTAGTGCAGGAGGCAAGACGTCAAGCATTTGCGCTGGGAATTATCTTGAGTACTGGAGTAGGGGAGGGGGAGGGGCAGTATTTAATCAAAAGAATAACAAGGAGGGACGGGGCCAAAATGGCCGAGCAATGAGTTGTAGTCCACCATTTCTACTGAAGGACCGACTGAATAATCTTATTTTCTCAATGACAATACTGATGGTGCACCCCCTGAAGATTGGACGGGCCCTCCCACAAGAGAACTCCACAGGGCTTTGGCCAAACGAGGCAGGACGGCTGAGGAAACAAGGGAGCATGGAGTCATGACCTGCAAGAAATCCATGGAGGTGTCAGGGCCAAGACACTTCGGAGGACACCAGGGCTGAGTCTTGGCCCCATTGATGCTTCTGAGTTTGTGCTCTGAGGTAGACCAGCGGGATTGACGTGCTCTGGAAACCCCAGCACCTGGGAGACTGCCACCAACAGCTGATGAGGAGAAGCCTACC
Source organism: Pleurodeles waltl (assembly GCF_031143425.1). Lineage (NCBI taxonomy): Eukaryota > Metazoa > Chordata > Amphibia > Caudata > Salamandridae > Pleurodeles > Pleurodeles waltl. Next base: position 175,795,845 of record NC_090444.1, on the reverse strand, counting down.
TAACCCTGAGAAGGGTAAATGGACCGTTTGTCTGGAAGGCCCCATCAAGTTAAAGCCTCGACCTTTGTCCTGGACCAGAGATCCGGCCCAGCTGAGGCCCAGAGACTGTGAGTGACATTCACCCTAGCCAAATGACTGATAAGGATTGCAGGCCCTGATAGCTTAGGCCCCCAGTGAGAGCCAGATAGCAGTATCCTGGGCCCCATGCAGGCTGCACAGAACAGCGAGAGCACCTGGGTTCACATAAGTGTAGGGGATTGGCCACCACAGCCATCCTGAAAGTCCCCAGAGGCAACTTGGTTGGGAGCTGACTTGATCCCATCGGGTTGGGAGAAGTAGCCTTGCTCCATAAAAGAAGGTGTAATGAGGGTACCGAGAAGCCAGCAAGTGGCCCTGAAACATCCTTCTGACAGTGGTTTGGTACTTGGGACTGGTGCCGATTGAGAATATCCCGTCGTACCATGCAATTTCAGAAGGCCAGCACAGAAACCATGAACAGATATGTGAAAAGTGACCCCAGCTGTCTCCTAAATAGAAAATGATTCCTGGAAACAGCATACTTGCATATTTGGACACCTCCCAAGTAAAACCCTCAGACACCATGATGGCACTCACTAAGTCTGACCTGGTAGAAAGCTTCCACACCTTTAAAACGGAGCTCAGAGACGAGCTGAAGCAAGACCTCACAACAGGCCCAGCCTAACCATGAAAATTTAAGAATTGTGCACTGATATTGACTAAATGGGCCTACGGATCCTTGATGCAGAATAACAATTGAAATTCATAGTGACCACTCAGACAGACACGGCAATCAGATGGCAAATGCTGGTGTACAAACTGCTACACGTAGTCATTAAATTAGAAGACCTTGAAAACCAATTGAGAAGAGATACCCTATGGCTTAGAGGACTCAGTGAAGAGGTCCTGGATGCCCATTTGGAAGCTTTCGTAACTGGCCTGCTCTCCTCTATGCTTGGTGCTGACCATCCTGAAGTCGAGTTTGACAGAATCCATTGTGTGGGCCCCAAGAACCAATCACAGCAACAAGACCTAAAGACGTGTTGGTCAAATTTCATTAGTTTACTGAAAAAGAAGAAATTCTACAGTAGGTAGGAGATTAGCTTTCAAGACACTTGTGTGCCATCTACCAAGATGTCTGTCAACTCACAGTACAACGAAGGGCTGAGTTTCATCCATAACAAGGAAGTTATGGGAAGACGGTATTCGATATAGATGGAGATATTCGTTTGGCTTATTTTTTTAAATTAGTGATCAGTGACACAACCTTACAGATGTGCAGAAGGCCATAGCCCTGGTGTGGCTTCCTTTAGATGAGCTCCTTGAGACCCCATACACAGAGAACATGGAACTGACAACCCTCCAGAAAATGGAAAATGCCTGACAGCACCTCTACTGCTGCAGCCAGGGTTGCAATCTACAAAATTATCGCAGCGATGAAACCGACCTAGGGGCATCAAGAATGTCTCATGCCTGGCCACCTAATGTCCACCTCCCGAGCTCAGATACAGCTATTTATTCACAAGATGTAACGCCTACAAATGAGGACCTAGAGTTGCCCACACAGCCAAAGTATAGACCTGGATGAGTACTTACTGGATCAAGATTGGCTCTGAACCAGGATGGACCTGGATGCCGTGGGAAGAAATCACGAAGGACTTGCTCCCCTGAAACTGGTGAGGTTGTTTAATTTTTGCTAGAATATTCTAAGGTGGGACTACAGTAACTCATTGACTGCCTTATCAATAGGGCTTAGCGGTAGCAGGCAGAGTCCCAGAATCCCTCTTTGGTGGGCTGATTATGCCTGGGTGACCTTGGCCTGCCATGGGAATGACAACCCTGACCAGAGAAAAAGGTCTCTCTGTCCTTCTTCATCGACATGGGCAGCCACTGGATGGCCTTATCACTTGATTTCTGGGGGAATTCTATCCCCTTATATAGGCTCAATAATGATTTGGTTTACTGTTTTCCTTAATTTATGCTTTATGTTTAGTTACAGAGAAATCGGGTGAGGAGGAAATGCAGTGCTCACCCAACTGTGGCACTCTTTGAAATGATCTACAGGGTCATACCCAGACTTTTTACCTTCCTTCTCTTCTTTTTGTTGGCTTTAGAACTCTGTGCACTTTTTCACTGCTGCCCAGTGTTAATGTCTGCTTGCTCTGTTTCTAAAACATGGTAACATTCAGGCCTCGAAAGCTCCATTCACCCACTCCATTCGCCCACTCGCAATAGCAAGTACTATTTTATCAGGTGGAACTATTTTTAGGACTTACTCACCCCTTCTGAGGAGTTGAGAAAGAACAGGTGTCCTGTTCAGTCACAAAGTGAAGGAGAAACAAAGGAGCAAACAAGATACATTTAAATCTTGTCCTTAACTTTTGACTTTGCTCTGTGTTCAGAGACAGAGGTCAAAAGTCAGTTTGTCTTCTTACAATTAATTTTCCTTCTGGTTGCAGAGTTGCAGGAATTTGTAAGATGAACTGTCTGATCTGCTACACAAAGACACACAGCATTTAAATAACTAAGTCAGCTGTGTAAACATTTCAAAATATATTTCAGTAGTTGTGAAAGCCCAGTTTTTGTACTTCTGTGTGATGAAAACAAATAATTTAATAGGATGAAAACAAATCTGAACACTTTACTTGGTAATGTGCAAAGGATAAATATATTTTTTGAAACCCAATCTTCACAAATTGTTATTAAACTATGTAGTTTTATCAGTAAAGCTGCAAGTTAGTGGGAGGGTTTTTGGGCATTTCTTGGACATATAGGGGGTCATTCTGACCCTGGCGGTCGGTGACTGCCAGGGTCACCGACCACGGGAGCACCGCCAACAGGCTGGCGGTGCTCCGAAGGGCATTCTGACCGCGGCAGTTCAGCCGCGGTCAGAAAGGGTAAACCGGCGGTCTCCCGCCGGTTTACCACTGCCCTAGAGAATCCTCCATGGCGGTGGAGCGCGCTCCGCCGCCATGGGGATTCAGACACCCCCTACCGCCATCCTGTTCATGGCGGGAAACCCGCCATGAACAGGATGGCGGTAGGGGGTGCCGCGGGGCCCCTGGGGGCCCCTGCAGTGCCCATGCCAATGGCATGGGCACTGCAGGGGCCCCCGTAAGAGGGCCCCACAAAGTATTTCAGTGGCTGCAAAGCAGCCACTGAAATACGCGACGGGTGCAACTGCACCCGTCGCACCTTCCCACTACGCCGGCTCAATTCTGAGCCGGCGTCCTCGTGGGAAGGTAGATTTGCCCGGGGCTGGCGGGCGGCCTTTTGGCGGCCGCCCGCCAGCCCAGGGCAAATCTCAAAATACCCTCAGCGGTCTTGCGACCGCGGAGCAGTATTTTGACGGGGAACATTGGCGGGCGGCGGTTAGAATCACCCCCACAGTCTATAAATGACAGTGAGCTACCACATCATGCTTTAGCAATGTATTTATTAGGAGTGGATTTTTAAACATAAACTGAGAAACCCTCCTGCCCTGATGGCAATGGTATTAGTAAACTAAGAGGCAAGTAATGGATCATGTGTGTCCTGTATGTGAGCTAGATTTTTTTTATACATGGAGCAAGCTTATAGTCTATTTAATCAAACTAAATCTTTTTTTGGACAGCAGAGATGCTGAGCTCACATATTTTAAGGTGCTCTTATATGTGAGAATTAAGAAAGAGGTGGCTATGTAAACTAACATATTTGCCTAGGATTACACTTTTTGAGACCTATTTACTGGTCAAGTACATGACAGTTAGGTTGGGTAGATTATTCAAGTTACTCGACCTGCAGGTCTAGCAACATTTCTATGATTTTTGAGGCCTGACAATGGCTTCTCCATGATTGGCATATTTGATTTTCTAGTAAGTTCCTAGTAAAATTAACTGTGTGTGCCCAGGGCATGTAGGTCAAATGATACTAGTGGGCCTGCAGCACTGGCTGTGCCACCCACTATGGTAGCCTTTCAAACATGCCTCAGACCTGCCCTGTGTGCAATGTAAACTTCCATTACCACCTAGCAAGTGTTCACACTTTCCAGGCCCAAACCTTCCTTTTTATTACATGTAAGACACAACTAAGAGAGATCCTGGTAAGCCCCAAGGGTAGGTTGCAGTGAATTCAAAAGGTTGAACATGTACATTTAGGTATAACATGTCAAAGATAGTGAAAAACTATTAAATTTGTTTTTTATGATTGCAAGGACTATCTCTCCCATAGGCTAATATGGGTATTGCCTTAAAACATTTCTAACTGTAATTTCCAATTGGTAAAAGATTTAAAAAAATGTTTTGGTGTCTTTGGGCCCACAATTTGAAAACACACCTTTTGGTAAAGGTAGTTTTTAAATTGCAGGTCTGAAAATGCCACTTTTAGAAAGTTGGCATTTTCATACTTTAACCATCCTGTGCCTTAGCCTGCCTCCAATCCACGTCTAGTCTGTGTAAGGTTAGGTGACAGCTACCTTTGTGCATTCCATCCGGACACCGATAAATACAGGACCCTGCATTCCAGCTGCATACTGATGGGTCTTTCTGGGCAAGAAGGGTGGAGGGGCTCTCACTTATACTTCAAAGGGTAGTGACCTGACCCCACACCAAGAACTAATAACCCCCCCCCCCTCAGACCTCTTGGCAAGCAGGACTGGGTTGAAAGGGAGCTGGGGCACTTCATACTTCGAAACCACTCTTCAAAGTCTCCTTCACTTCAAAGGGACATTTGTATATAAGTACTGGACCTCTGATCCCATATACTGGGAACGCTTTTGGACTGAGGACATTCTACCAGGAAGAAGGACTACGGGGCAGTCAGAAGAGACTGCCACTTTGCTATTTGCTCTGCTGTGTTGGCCTGCTACTTCTTGCCTAGGAGTGACAGGACTGGCTCCAACTCTCTACATCCTGCAATCTAAAATTCCTCCCAGGGCCTGACTGAGCTTGCCTCCTATTTCTGAAGTCTCAGGGATATCAACGACTTCACCTACATCTTGCTATCAGCACCTGGGCTTCTCTGCTGTGAGTCCTCCTCTGCCAAGGGGTGCCAAATTCAGTCCTGGGCCCTTGGAGGTGAGTGTGGTGCTGCAACACAAGAACTGATGCAACAACACCAGTGCGTCACTTGAAACCAATGCATCCCACTGTAGAAATGCCACTTTTGCCACCATCTGAACCAAAGGCACGGACGCCGCTTGCTGACTGCATGATGCAACAACCCCGACTTATAGCGCAGTCCTGGCTTGGCTAACGCACCACCAAAACATCGGAACCAATACTTATCGCTTCTGGACCTTGACGCATTATCGACATTGCCTGATCAGATAACGATGCACCAACTGCAAGCGTGACGCATCCCCTCCTTGGATCAATGCACCATCACGAGCATCAACGCAACACAGGTACTGTCAGTGGGTCTGCATGACTCCTGTAGCTGGCCCACCCTTCATCTATGTTGGACTGCACTTTTGGATTTGCTCCGGTCCAGCATGACCAGATAGTTCCGGTTGGAGCTATTGTCTTCTAAGCACTGTGTATGTTGGATTTTTGTTGTTTTGGTCTTGTTTTACTCAGATAAATATTGGCTATTTTTCTAAGCTGATGTGGAGTCCTTTTGTGGTATTTTTACTCTGCTACTGTCCAGGGGCACAAATACTTTACACATTGCCTCTTTAGTTTAGCCTAACTACTCTGTGCCAACCTACCAGAGGGTGAGCACAGGTAAACTTTTAGTGTGTATCTTACTTGCACTTACTAGAATTGTGGTCCCTACTTGGACAGAGTGAAAACCTCTGCCAACTAGAGACACGATAACAGGCACACTCATCACAACTGCTCCTTCCAGGGTGCCGCTGCTCTTCCCCTTGATGACACAATGGTGCAAATAAATTCATTGTATGTGAGAAGGCTCAACTCCCCTAAAAAGTGGGGAGCTATTTGTTGTACACTTCACAACTCTAACCCTGTCATTATCTGCCTTCAAGAGACTCACCTTTTTTGAAGGGATCAGGGATGGTTTAAACACACAGCGTACCCAACAGCTTTCTACTCATCAGCCTCCACCAAGCAGAGGGGAGTGGTAATCCTGGTGCAGCACAGGCTGCCCCTAATGGTTTTCTACTCCACAACAATAAGAAAAGTAGATACCTTGTGTTTGTGGGGACACTAGAAGGGTGACTCATCACACTCGCAATGGTATATGCCCCGAAAGCCCTAAAGCGGCACAGAACACCTTCCTTTTGGTCTTTTTGAAGGAATTGGCAGGGATAGTTGGGGAAGGTTTGTCTCACAGGACATTTTAATGCAGTTTGGGACCCACACAGGAATGGAGAGAGAGGAGATTGGACACATGTGGGAGCCTTCTCAAAGTGACATAAAAACGCCCCAGGAGACCTCCGTCTCACAGTTGCCTGACATAAAAACCACAAGACTACATCAGGGTATACCTTCTATTCCTATGCCCATAGGATACACTCCCATATCAATTATATACTTCTGAGTACATCTCTTTTAGGTCTGCTCTGATCAGCAGAGATAGGCCCCATTGCAATTTCAGATCATGCACCTGCTATGACAGACCTATATGTGGGAGAGCAGAACTGCTCTGAAACTGGCAGCTCCATCCCACATTATTGAGGGACCCGGTCACCAAACAGTAAATTGGCTCCCACATTGATGTATACTTCCCCTTCTGTGGAGTATGGGACACTTTTAAAGCAATTATTAGGGACCACCAAATAGCAGCAGGTGTGGAGCACTCTAGACCATGGGTACTCGCAAACATTTTCCCATGGGCCAAAAAGTTTGGCCTGTGATGTGACCGAGGGCCGCATCAATGCCAGCGGAATGGCGGTAGGGCGAGGGGGTTGGGAGGACTGGCGGTTAAGTATTGGTAGGTGAAGCGAAGGGTATACATCTAGTGGCTGAATTGAGCAATATGAAACTAGAAAACCTGGGATTAATCTTAGCTTCCCCACTTTTCCAAATTGTGTGATCCTAGGCAATTGCTTAATTGTAGGTTCAGGTTCTGCACATACAAATCTGCTTCTGTGTTTGATTTATTAAACTATAATATTGTTCATCCATAATAAGAACCCAGGCCACTCAAAAAGTGCACATAACATCTGACTTGCCTGCTTAATTCACTATTGGTTTAGTTGTTAGGGTAGAAGTGAAAATTAATGTTTCTAAATTCTTGTTTGAAAACTATCAAATTTAAATTAATACTTCCCATTGCACTGATACAATAAATTGTACTTAGGTGAAATGGACTGCGTGTTAACTTAATACACTTTTTGAATTTTGAAGTGGCTGTTATATTTGTACACTTTTGATGCAAGAGGTCTTTAAAAATTAACTTGCTTCTAAAGTGAAGCTCAGGATTCCCGGGTTACTTTCTTTCCTTAACACCAGTTAACCATGAAATAAACAATGGCCTCTTTATTTACGATCGAATAAAGAGCAACCCTGCGCTCCTGTTGTTCAGGGGGCCGCATGTAAAGGTCGAGTGGGCCGCATGCGACCCCCGGGCCGTACTTTGAGTATCCATGCTCTAGACTAACTGGAGATTCAGAAACTGGAGACTGAGATTCAGAAGCTAGAGGCACAAGGACTCCAACATCTCCCCCACCACACCACCTAAACCCTTATTGCACCGAGGGTCCAACTACACATTCACTTCACTTCACAAAGCAGAGCTCTACACACTCCATCTAAGCACTTGTCTCCAATCTTAGCACGTCTGCTATGAGGCAAACAGGAAAATAAATATATCAAAGAAATTCTTACGAATAATGGCACTCCGTTGACTAGACAAGGCTGGGAAAGTAACCAAATTCTTTTATATTTTTTAGAATCTTTATAGGTGTTCCTTCCTCCCCCCAACCCAGAGAAGCCTTTCTAGATTAGGCCTGATGCCTGAAACTTGCTGGTATCCAGAGAGGCACACTGGAGAAACCAAACACACTTGAAGAGGTTAAACTGGTAATCAAATCTCTGAACTCGAATAACGTACCGGTGCAAGACGGCCTTACAGCCTAATTTTATAAAATATATCAGACAAAACATATTCCGAACCTCACATAATTTTTGAATCACTATGCGGAATTTGGAGGAGTTACACAGACTATGGGAGAGAGGGTGATAACGGTCATTCCAAAACTCAGTAAAGACCTGAGTAGCTGTGGGTCCTACTGCCTGATCACACTTCTTAACATAGACGCAAAGCTTTTCACAGAACGTTTAGCCATGCACATGAATGAAGTCTTAACGACTGATATACCCAGATGAGAGTAGATTTATCAAAGGGTGGCAAACACACAATAACATTAGAGCGGCTATCCACTTGATAGAGAAGGCCACAATGAAAAATAACCCTGCAGTCCTTCTGCCATTGGATGCTGAAAAGGCCTTTGGCAAGGCCTTTTTGCACCTAACCCTCCTAAAGATGGGTTTCAGCCCCAAGTACATGAGGATGATCTTTTCCAGATATGCACAGCCAAGTGCCAAGTTCACCCTGAACAGAAATTGTTCACCTTTCGACCCACTCACCAGAGGGATGCGGCAAGGCTGTACCCTCTTGCCCCTTCTATTTGACCTCTTTATTGAACCACTGGCCTTCCTCATTTGACAATTACACAATGTGACAGGGATAAAGTTTGGTCTCAGATAATTTAAAATATCAGTCTATGTTGATGACAACCTTCTGACGCTGGGCTCCTCGGACACCTCACTACCACTGATGGTGCATGTATTGTAGGTCTTTGAAAGGGCTTCCAGCCACAAGACCAACCCTGGAAATTCAGAAATACTTAACCTAACACTGGAACTCCCCTTCAGATGGGCAAATCCTTACTGAAATACCTCAGGATTCAGCTAATGCTAAATATCAGAGACTTATTCATCATTAACTACCCCCTCGGTAACAGCTATTTTGAAATATCTGCCATCCTGGAAGAAGCTGATGCTTTCCTGGCTGCGAAGGATTAATACAGTGAAATTGAATACTCCCCCGTCGTTTATATCTGTCTCAAGCTCTCCGTATGTGGCTCAGTTCCACATATCTGAAGAGCGTCCAACTGTGACTTAATGTATTTATCTGGAAGGACAACGCTCCCAGACTCCCCATAGAGACAGCTGATGCAACCCGAGACCCTGGTGGGCTTGGTGCTCCAAGCACACCTCGCTATTGCACAGTAGCTGAACTGCTTATGGTGGTGGAGTGGTCCATGCTAGAATCTGGGAAGAATTGGCAGGAAATGGATCATTCAATAGTATGGAGACCACTCTGGGACTTAGTATGGCTTAGAAGACGTAGCAGACTGCCCAATGCCTATATCAGCACTTCAGTGTCCACAACTCTTAATAAATGGAAGCTACACATCAAATAGAGCAGACATGTCACACACCTGTCTTCTTATACGCCGATCCACTACAATCCTGATTTTTCACCTGCCTAGGAAGGAAGGGCTTTCCACGATTAGAGTGACGGTGGATGTACAATGATCTCAGATATGTAAGACAATAGGGGCCTGATTCTAACTTTGGAGGACGGTGTTAAACCGTCCCAAAAGTGGCGGATATACCACCTACCGTATTACGAGTCCATTATATCCTATGGAACTCGTAATACGGTAGGTGGTATATCCGCCACTTTTGGGACGGTTTAACACCGTCCTCCAAAGTTAGAATCAGGCCCTATGTCCCAAGGTCCTTTCTGCAATGCAAAGACTTGTTTCAGGGATGTACAATTTAGTAAAATATCTACTTGTCCAGGGGAAAGGCTGTTTTACAAATCTACTTGTCCTGTAACAAAATCCACTTGTCCCTTTGGTGTCATGTAGTGCGGCCACAAATTATGGCAGCAATCTCATTATATAAGGGCTCTGATAATAGCCTCTCTGATTATGTCAGGGCTCATACTATGATAGTGTTAGGATACTGGCAAATTCCTTATTTTGCTACCTTTCCACAGATGTACATACTAGGGTGTTATGTAGCAGTAAGCAATAGCTTCAGTGTTGGAATACGCTTTTGAGTCTGTGCACACCTATGAACATGCATGTGTTAGAGGTTTTTCCCAGCTCTTCTCTAATCTTTTCCCTTAGTGAGAAAACTTAGAAATGCATTCCTAACAGTTAGGAAAAAGTAATTTGAGGGAAATTGACCTTTTACATGCTCAACAGATTTACACATGAGCAAATATACCCATAAATAGTTGCTTGAGCTAAAATGCACAACTATTTTCTTGAAATGTCAATTTTCTGACCTACTTCTGTAAACCTGGATTAATGCAAGAATATATACCATGGGTGCACTTTTGTGACTTAATTTAAAAATTGGGCCCCTATTTAGGCCAGGCATAAACCAAGACCTTTTGCTTTTATTAAAATTCTATCTCTATCTGTCTATTGGCTTGTTTCACTATGAGTGACAGCATTGTGCTATTTCCCAAGGAGCATATTGGCACACAAAGTAGTTGTGTTCGATGCCATGAACCCTTGTGGCAATTTGTGCTTTTTGAGACCATAAATATTTTTGCTTTTTGGTAGTGTTTGTTATAATAGTGAGGGCCCAGCAGCTTCCACAACAATAAAGTTTTATAAAAACCATGTCAAATAAGACATTAATTGACACAAGCAAAAGCCAGTGACCAAGGTTGAACCTACTGGCTTTCCCAATGCTTGTTGATTTTCATGTTTCCCATAATATTGTTGAAACTGGCTATACTGATTTTTCCATTATGGATATATTTTTGGGAAATACTACAATGCATCAACACATTGTACTAAATGATACTTCAAAAAAATGGTACCTAAAATTTCACAGTAGGTTAGCAAAACTTTTCTTTCTGCTCTGTATTGTTTTTAATGAACATTTTGATTTTGAAAGCAAAGAATACTCAATATTGCTTTCATGCTTCTGCAAATGTTTGCATCTAATCAAAGAGCATTCTGGGAGCATTATACATAGCCTCATATTGTCAAACTTTGCAAATGTGTGCACACATTTTTATACTGGAACTACTATCAATAGCACCGTCTGTGCGTACAGCATTTCCTTGTCTACTCACCCCAATAATAAAGGCTTAGCATTAATGAACCATAAGTACAGCATTAACTTATAGCCACAAAAGGTAACTTTACTGTAGATGATGTCCTTCCTTGATCCATAATGTGGTACTCTGAATTGGCAAAATAAAAAAACAAGGTTTTTTGTCCCAAGGACAACAGAAATATTAAAGCAGGTTGCCTTTGACCCCAAATAACATGTCCTGGGCATTGGGCTATAGGAATTCCACATCCCTTTTCAGAGACTGGGAAGCTCTATTATGCCCAGATCCACCCCACCAAAGACGAAACCCCTTTGGAATTACTGCTCCATAAGCTCATTGTCACTCAAGAGATGACATCTGCACTATATAAAATGCTCCTAAAAAAAAATAAGCCCCAATCCATGAAATGTATTCAAGGATGGGAACAACCCTTAGGCTTACAATGCGCTACTAAGCAATGGGAAAAATTAAGCAAGGACATACATTTCTCTTCCACCTCTGCCCTTGGAAGGGAAATACAGTACAATGACTGGTACGGGTAGCACTACTCACCACAGAAACTACAACACATATACCACAACACTTCCTTGAGATGTTGCAGGGGCTGTGGTGCACTGGGTGAGGCACAACACATCTGGTGGGTCTGTCTGGTGAACCAGCCTTTCTAGGATGCGGTCTTCAAGTTTCTTCAACAAGTACATCCACTTCCCTTCACATCAAAGGTGATGTTCCTAGGCCTTAGGCTGGCACAGTTGAGACCAATGACAAATCATTAACAGTACATGTGCCTTCAATGCTGGCTGCTTCAAAATTGGTGATAGCCTACAATTGGAGAAAGGCTAAGGGTCTGACATCCATTAATTCTTCCATAGGTTATGGACAATAATAGCCATGGAACATCTGACCAGTACTCCGTCTGCGCCCGTCCCCGCCTGGACCGCACCCAGCACCAGAACCCCTGGAACCCGCACCCCCGCAACACCAGACTGCACTACGACGCAAGCACCCTCCACGCACTCAACACCAGACGAGACCACCCCTGCTACCGGGCCACCCCGAAACGCACCCAGGGGCCTTTCACCTGCCGGAACTGCAGATTCACCAGCATCCAACCCTCCACACCACCAGCCAGAGAACCCAACCACCTCCGCTGCATCCTCCTCAACACCCGCTCCGCTCGCAAGCACGCCATCAAACTTTGGGACCTCCTAGACTCCACCGCCCCGACGTCGCCTTCCAGATGGAGACCTGGCTGAATGCCACCTCAGCACCAGACATCGCCATAGTCATCCCACAGGGCTACAAGATCTCCTGCAGAGACCGCACCAATGGACTGGGAGGAGGAATCGCCATCATCCACAAAGACTCCATCAAAATCTCAACGAACACCGATGACACCCTCACCACCGCCGAGCACATGCACTTCCAGATCCACACCGACCCCAACACCACCCTCAGAGGAACTCTCATCTACAGACCTCCCGGACCCCGCCCACAGTTCAGTGACACCATCGCCGACCTCATCAGCACCCACGCCCTCGCTTCCACGGACTACATCCTCCTTGGGGACCTGAACTTCCACCTCGAGAACAACAACGACGCCAACTCCACCGCCCTGATTGACAACCTCGGACTCAAACAGCTCGTAACGACACCCACTCACGCCGCTGGACACACGTTCGACCCCATCTTCTCCGCAAGCCCCCACGTCTCCTTCAACCACACCACCGAATCACACTGGACCGACCACAGATGCGTCCACTTCACCTTCAGAAAACCCACCACACACCACCGCACCCAACAGCTACCACGCCGCTGCTGGGGCAAGGTCACCCAGGACCAACTGACTACCGCCCTCGCCCTGAGACCACCCACCGACCCAGACACCGCCGCGACCAACCTCACACAGTGGATCAATGACTACGCCAACACCCTCGCCCCTCTCAAGACCTTTACAACCAACCACACCAACAAGAAAGCCGCCTGGTTCACCGAGGACCTCTGGATCTCCAAGAACACCTGTCGGAAGCTGGAGAAGAAATGGCTCCACGACCGAACACCAGACAACCACACAGCCCTCAAGAGCGCCACCCGCAGACATCACCAACTCATCAGGACCGCCAAGAAGACCGCCTTCAAGGACCGCCTAGACAACAACGCACACAACACCAAAGAGCTCTTCAGCATCGTGAAAGAACTCTCCAGCCCCAGCTCCATCACCAACGACATACCGCCATCTCAAGACCTGTGCAACTCCCTGGCCACCTTCTTCCACCGCAAGATCACCGACATCCACGACAGCTTCAACCCCGACCCCCCCGCACCCACCACTGAGTCCACCACCCCTGCGACTACCACTCGCACCAGTCGCCTGACCGTCTGGTCCAGCGTCAGCGACGAAGACACCATCAAAACGATGAACTCTATCCACTCCGGATCCCCATCGGACCCCTGCCCTCACCACGTCTTCAACAAAGCCAGCGCAGCCAGCGCGCCCCACCTCCGGAAAACAATCAACTGTTCCTTTGAGACAGCAACCTTCACAGAAAGCTGGAAGCACGGCGAGATCAACGCTCTTCTGAAGAAGCCCAAGGCGGACCCCAAGGACCTCAAGAACTTCCGGACCATCTCCCTGCTCCCTTTCCCGGCAAAAGTGACCGAGAAGATTGTCAACAAACAGCTGACCCGCTAACCTAGAAGTCAACAACATCCTGGACCCTTCCCAATCCGGTTTTCGCAGCAACCACAGCACCGAGACCGCCCTCATCGCCGCCACTGGCGACATCCAGACCCTGATGGACAAAGGAGAAACAGCCGCCCTCATCCTCCTGGACCTATCAGCAGCCTTTGACACGGTCTGCCACCGCACCCTATCAGCACGCCTCCCTGACGCCGGTAGGCAAGAGAAGGCCCTGGCCTGGACCACATCCTTCCTCTCCGGCAGAACCCAGAGCGTCCACCTCCCACCCTTCCGTTCCAAAACCACAGAGATCATCTGCGGCGTCCCACAGGGATCCCCCCTCAGCCCGACACTGTTCAATATCTACATGGCCTCCCTCGCCCACTTCGCACGACAACACAACTTCAACATCATCTCCTACGCCGATGACACCCAGCTGATCATATCCCTCACCGAAGATCCCCACATCGCAAAAGCTAACCTCCACCGAGGAATGAAGGCCGTAGCCGACTGGATGAAGGACAGCAGACTGAAGCTGAACTCAGACAAGACGGAGGTCCTCATTCTCGGACCCACCCCATCAGCCTGGGACGACTCTTGGTGGCCCACGTCACTAGGCACAGCCCGGGAACCCACGGACCACGCACGCAACCTGGGGTTCATCCTCAACTCCACTCTCTCCATGACCAGGCAAGTCAACGCCGTCTCCGTGTCCTGCTTCAACACCCTTCGTATGCTCCGCAGGATCTTCAAATGGATCCCCCTCGACGCAAGAAAAACCGTTACCCGGGCCCTCATCACCAACAGACTCGACTACGGGAACGCCCTCTACTCAGCAATTACAAACAAGCTCCTGAGACGACTCCAACTCATCCAGAACGCCTCGGCCCGACTCATCCTCGATGTCCCCCGCCGCAGCCACATTACACTCCACTTGAGAGGCCTGCACTAGCTCCCCATCAACAAAAGGATCACCTTCAAGCTCCTGATCCACGCACACAAAGCACTGCACAACACCGGACCCACCTACCTCAACAACCGACTCAGCTTCCACACCCCCACCCGAAGCCTCCGCTCAGCCAACCACGCCCTCGCCACAGTCCCCCGCATCTGAAAAATCACCGCCGGCGGCAGATCCTTCTCCTACCTCGCCGCCAAGACCTGGAACACTCTCCCCACCATCATACGACAGACCCAGGACCTGCTGGCCTTCAGAAGACTCCTCAAGACCTGGCTCTTCGACCAGTAGCACCAGCCCCTCCCCAGCGCCTTGAGACCCTTGCGGGTATGTAGCGTGCTTTACAAATGCAGTGATTGATTGATTGATTGATAAATGAGACCCATCTAATGTTTTAGCTCAAGTGGAGGCCCCTCCATGAGAAACATAGTAGAAGGCTGGACAGCACAACCTGCCATTGCAAAAGGAGAGCGCGGGGCTTATTTCATTTATAATCAGTCAAGAACTTACACAGTGGGTGTAAATATATGTTGCACATTTCGAGATTCTGAGGAGACAGCTCGAAAAGGGATAAATGTGCATTAATTGACTGTTGTTGAAGGTTGATAATGAAGGGGGTGTTATCATCTGCATATTTGAGGTGCACTGGAAGTAGGTTTAAAAAAAAGGCTAGTTGGGTTGTTATGAAGGTCTACCACAATTTACTGATCGCCAGTGATGGAACTCATCCTTTGGAAAGGGATGCACAAACTGTTGTCTTCTGTTAAAAGTTGATAAAGAGATTTACACAAAAAAGAATAGCAAGGGAAAAGAGAAGCATATGTCAATTTGAGGGAAAAGCCTCTTCATAACAGGGATACAAGAGAGGATAATTTTCTCGTAGGAGGTATGTCTCCTGGGAGGTATGTCTCCTCACGCATGTTGGGAATGGGGTAAGGGATAGGATATGAGGAGGTAGTAAGAAGTTAAATGCTAAACATAAAACAAAATATGCTAAACATAAAACAAAATAACTTGAACAGAAGATATATTAAAACATACAGCGCATAACATCAGATAAGAGACAGCTAAACACAGAACATTTTCATGAACAACCTTAAAAGCATGGGATACCTTTCTAAAAAAAGCAATTAAATCAATTTCCTCGATACTGTATTTTAATATAGTCCTTGAGTTTTGCAGAATCCTCATATGTTATTGTCTTGTCATTATGAGTCACATTGAAAAACCAGGGCCAAGAAGAACGCACCACATTATCATCTTTCTTAAAGAAAGCCCTGTATCAAAAAACTGGGCAAGCCTATCTCCTATACCTTTAGCAGATAAAGATCTTATACCTTGATCAAATAAGATGCTTCTTCTTCTTTTTGTCTTCTTCTTTTTTTTTTTTTCAATATCATCAGCAATTTCATGAGATCCATATATTCGGAAATCCTGTTATCTTGCCTCTTTAATTTTTCACTAAACCCTTTAGTTTTGCTTCTAAGTAAGTGTGCTCTCTGAGTATTAAGATGAATTGAACTCTTCAGTCTAAACAATTATGATAGGGATGTTTTAATGAACCCAATAGCGTCAACTCTTTCTGAACCTTCAGGCAGGCCATTCTGCCTAAGGTTATTTCTTCAATGCTGATTTTTTAAATCCTCAGGCTGTTTCTTTATAATTTTAATCTCATACTCTAGGTTAGCTATATTGTCTTCAGTACAACTTTGTAGTTCCACTTTTGCAAGGACAAATTACCACCAATATTCTGCAGTTTTTTGCTTGTTTCCTCCTGCTTTAACTCATTTCTGTTTTTCAAAGAACTTCCATGATCAGGCTAGGTATTGATTTAGTCAGAGAGGGGAATCTTTGTTAAGACACTTATTACAATTGGTCATGTTAGTACTGAAGTCTTTACAAATCTAGGTTGAATTAAAAGGAAAAGGAGTCAGATAGGGAAGATGTGATTAACAGTTTATCAGTCTGGGAATGATAAATATTTATTCTGGAGTTTAAATCATGAACTAGAATGAAAATATCCATTTTACTAGCTGATATCACAGACATCAAGGGACCTAACCTTTCTGAATGTTCACATAAATAATACAGGATAAAGGTACCACCAATGTGTCATTTTCCAGGCAGGGAAAAAAAATGAAGAAGGTCAAGCACAGGCAGGACTTTGTTTTGCATGCAGTCACCTAATTGATAGGTAGCTTGATATAAATCCATAAAGTACTTCTACTTATTAATTCAGCGACTAAGAACTCAAAACAAAATGTATATACTGTATGCACTTTTTTAAGAAAATAGAATATCAACAATGTCCAGATCCTACTGCTGTATTTATTGGTACAAAGTGTTTCTGTATTGCTTGGCAACATTGGTGTAGTTTATCTTGCCAGTATCATTCATTTGAGTTTTAAGTTGATTCACAACTGGACCACAACATGACACATGAATGGGTGATCCAGTGCATTACCAGCTATAGAGAACCATTAACAATGCCAGTAATACTATATTGGCACTCTTTTGCAGTAGTTAATTATTTTTAGTAGAGTGCCCAGAGTCCAAAAGCCAACAAAACAGGTATGAGAAAATAGGAGGAAGAAGGCGAAAAGTTTGGTGATAACCCTCCAGGAAGGGCAACGTCCAACACAACCTTCTTCCAGCCTAAAGCCAAAGTAGACTAATCAATACCTTGATGGACTTCCCTGGTTAGGACGATAGACCGTGGCCCACAACAGCTGGCCCAGTTCCAGCAGGTTAAGATACGAGGCGTCAACTTCTCGGTGTCATGATTACACCACAGGGCCACAGGTGCTGTGGTGGAGTCGAAGTCAGGTGTCATGGACATCTGTGACATGACACTCTGGACTCAGGCTGTGGTAGGACTTCTGAGGCAGTGCATGGGGGTTTGCATTGTAGGTCGCAGTCATTGCACTCAGCGGGGTTCAGGGCTCCTGTGCAGGCAGCGGCACTGGGTCAGGGAGGGGCACCGGTTCTGAAGTTGCTCTGGAAGTTGATGTACAAGTTTCTTCCTAGCTGCACCAGAGCTAACTCCCAAAGGCCCAAGAACTGGATTAAGCACCATTTGGCAAGTCAGGACTCTCAGCAAGAGAGCCTATGTGCTGGCAGATGAGCACCCACTTGCCAGTCCCACATTTGCCATTGGGAGCAGATAGAGAGGTGGAGTTTGGGGGTCCCTTAACTCACAATTTAAAAATACATATTTTGGTGAATTTGGTTTTTGAATTGTAGGTTTGAAAATGCCACTTTTAGAAAGTGGGCATTTTCTTGCTTAACCATTCTGTGTCTCTGCTTGTCTGCTGAATACACGTCTGCGTTAGGATGACAGTTGGGCTGTTTATGCATTCACTCTAGACAGTCATACAAAGGGAGCAGAGGTGTGGCCTGCATATCCTGATGGGCAATCACCAGACAGATGGGTCTTCCTGAGCTAGAATGGTGGGAGGAGCTGATACTTGCACCTGAATAGGGTGATACCTATCCTCACACAAAGCAGTCTCTAACCCTATGGAGTGTGTCTGGGGCCAGGGCAGGCAAAGGCAGAGTCCTGTACGCTACAAAGACTTATTTTTTTAGTTTGCCTACTTAAAATATAGAATGGGTATAATTACTAGCGATCTGACACCACATAGTAAGAACAATTCGGGACCGAGGACATTTTGCCAGGAAGAAGAACTGGACGCAGTAGGAGGGACTGCCACCCTGCCTGTTGCTTTGTTGTGCTGGCCTGCTGCTTGCTGCTTCTGTCCTGGGAGTAAAAGCACTTGACTTTGCATTTTACGTCCTGCTTTCCAAGGATCTCCAAGGGCTTGAACTAAACTTGCCTCCTGTTAAGAAGCCTCAGGGCCATCAAAGACTTTATCTGTCAGCACCTGGGCTCTTGTGCTGAGAGTGCTGGCTTGCCAAGTGGTGCCAAATCCAGTTCCTGGACCCCTGGGAGTGATTTTTAGTGCAACCAGGAAGAAACCGGTACCTCAACCACTTCCTGCACCGAAGCCCTGGGACTCACAGAGTGTAACAACAGCAACTTACAATGCAGGCTCGATGCTGCTGCTGCACCTCCGATGTCATGTCACAGCACCTGTGGCCACGTGTGAATTCTCGACACTGCAAAGTCAAAGCCTCGTGTCTTTACCTAATGGATTCATCAACCCGCCTTGTCATAAGGGACTGACTCCTCGCCGCCAATGCTGCATCACCTTCTCTGCAACTGCAAGAAACCAACGCCTCACCTCCCCGCCTAGCAGTAAGGATGCAAAAAGAACAGTTGATGGACGGAATGTAGACCAAATCAAACATTCACCCCCAGTCACAGATCTGGGTTTAATCCATCAGTTTTTTTGCTCACCATGCCATTCCAGTTTGGACCCAGCCATATGCAAATCAGTCTTGACCCTGTTGCCCATGGGAACAGTTCAGCCCGAACTGCCAGGCCAGGTCCTCCCTGAACCAGAAACAAGCATCCTGGGACCGGTTTCAGGGTATCACCCTTCTTCAGCCAGGCTAGCTTGAATCTGGTGGCATAGTGAGCATGGGACCCACGTCTGGGCATACCCTTCCAACTTGGGGCAACAAATGCAAAAAGAACAGTTGATGGACGGAATGTAGACCAAATCAAACATTCACTCCCAGTCACAGATCTGGGTTTAATCCATCAGTTTTTTTGCTCACGATGCCATTCCAGTTTGGACCCAGTAAGGAACCAACGCTCCACATCCTCGTTGGCATTATGGAACCGATGCTGCACCAGCGGCACCTCACCTCCCCAACACCAAGCAACATCTTTGTTTCCTCATCATTTTCCAAGGTACTGTACCCAGGGTCTATACATCTCCTTAGCCAGTCCACACTCCCTCGTGGTTGGTGGCGGACTGTTGGAAGAGGCTCCACAAGCTGGTTAGGTAGTTCCAGTTGGAGCTATTTTGTTTCCGAGCCCATTACTACATTTAGGAGGCAATTGTGACCCTGGCGGTAGTCACTGTCGCAGTTGGACCACCGCAAAAGTGGCGGTCTGACCGCAACATTATGACTGCAGTGGAGCTGCCACGGTCAAACCCCCGACACTGCCTGGAGCCTGGCAGGCCGGGCAGTTGTAATCCGCCAGAGCAGCGATGCAAGCAGTGCTGCCTGGGGATTATGAGCCCCCATCGGCCAGCATGTCCATGGTGGTAAACATAGCCATAGAAAGGCTGGTGGTTTGGGGACTTGGGGCCAAGTGCATGGGCAGTGCAGGGGCCCCTATGCACAGCCCCATTGCGCATTCCACTGCCCGAATTACGGGCAGTGGAATGCGCGACGGGTGCTGCTGCACCCACTGCACCGCCACATTGCCACTGGCTCCATTAGGAGCCGGCTGCAATGTTAAGGCCCTGTCCCCCACTGCGCCGGCCGACGGATACTCTGTTTCCGCATGCCAGCCCAGTGGGGAAGTGTGAGAAACTAGGGCTGATTGCAGAGGCCCCATAACTTTTTGCCCCCATTTTCCACTTTATGCTGGTGTTTTCCTGACTCTGATGGTGCCCTGGGTACTGCTAACCAGTCCCAGGGCCTGTGCTCTGTGTAAAATGGATATGCAAATTAGGCTAATTATAATTGGCTAAGTTAACCTACCTATAAGTCCCTAGTATATGGTAGGGCATGTAGGTTTAGGGACCACAGCATAGGTGGTGCACACCTAGGTGCACTGCTGAGGTGCCCAGTGTCATTTTAAAAGCAAGCCTGCCTTGCTGGCTGCTTTTAAATTAAAGTTATATGCAAATTCGACTTTGGAATTAAAGGTACTTCCAAAGTCTTAAACTACCTTATTTTTACATATAAGTCACCCCTAAGGTGTGCCCTATGTGCCCCTAGGGCTGGGTGCCATGTAACTATAAGCAGGGACTTTATAAAAATAGATTTATAAGCCCCGGTGAGGTAAAAACAGCCAAATTCGTTTTTCCCTCATTGAAGTAAATGGCCTTCATAGGCTAGAATGGGCAGACTTTATTTTAAATTTTAAAGTCTCCTTAAATGTTACATACCAAGAATTTGGTATCAAATTGATTGTTGTAATAAATCCCACAACTTCCAGTTGTTGGATTTAATATAACTAGTGCAGGTAAAAAGTTTAGACTTTACCTAAAAAGTTGCCAATTTCAGCTCTGCATTGTTTTTGCTGCTGTGCTCTGATTGGCCAGCCTGCAGCAGCTTCTGCCAGGCTACCTTGATGAGGTGTGAAGTGGCCTGACTTCACACAAAGGAATGTGCTTGGGGAGAGAATATCCCCTCAGCAGATGGTGAGGCAGGAAGGGGGAGGGCTGCCAAACTGGTCTTCAAAGGAAGAGAATGACATTTGCAGCACCCAGCAACACCCCCACATCCTGCAACCCCAGACAGCTAGGTGCCCCCTTGATTAGATTAGGAGAGGGCAGGAGAGGGGTGTGTTTATGATTTTTAGCCACACCAGTGGGTGGGCTCAGCCAGATGTAACCTCCAAAAATCAGATTCATCCATGTTGGATTTTTAGAGACTGTTGCCTTCTGGGATGGATTGTTGCCACACTTCCCAGGAAGTGGTCATCACAGGGGGACGACCCTGTCCCTGATTGGAGAACCAGGACCCCCCTGCTTTTCACCCAGGAGCAAGGATAAAACTGGCAGACCTGCACCCACACCTCAGATCCCCTCCAGAATTCAACAAGAAAGGAACTAAAGAAGAAGAAGGACTGCCCTGCTGGACCCCTGGCCTGCACCTGGACCCTGCACTCAGAAGGACTGCACCAGCTGCACACTTGGGCTTCAACACAAGAAGGACTTTGCCTGGCTTCAACTGGTTCAAGGAGGGACTCCCTGTTTGCTACAGGTGAAAAATTGCTAACCAGAGTCCCCTGCACCAACTCCTGAAGAAAGCGACCAGCTGACCACTGTCCAGTGGCCAAAAGGAGTTTGCGCCAGGTGCATTCTGGGAGTTGAAGTCCGCACCCCCCAAGGACCATCACAGAACTTCTGGACCCTTGGGGTGAGCTGTGGACCCCAAAAGAACCTTAAAAGAACATCTGGGTGAAGCCCCAGAAGTTTGGAAAAGATTTGAGAATTTTTGGAAAAAAGCTCCAGAAAGGGACCGACCCGCCGCGGAAATTCTAGCCGGCTTGCCTCAACCGCGACCTGGCCTGACTTCGTGGTTCGTCCCGGTAAAGAAAAACATCCAAAAAAGAGACTAAGTCCAAACGTAAAAAGTTGACCGGGACCTCCCAGCCATCGTATCCGAGAAGGGCTCCATGGACGTCGGATCAAGATCCAGGTTTACCCCGGTCGAAGGATTTTCATCTCGAAAAAACTACTAAGTCCGAAGGTAAAAGTCTCCTCCGAGGAAACCCACATCGCGTATCCGGACAAGGGCTCCAGGAGGTCGGATTCAACTGGCAGGTTCGTCCCGGTGAAGAAAAACTTCAAAATAAAGACTAAGTCAGAAGGTAACTTTTTAACCGAGGCCTCCCGCGAACTGTAGCCGAGCAGGGCTCCATCGCGGTCGGCCTGAAAGTTTGACTTTGCCCCGGTCGAGGTGCAACCAGATGACCCGATTGGCGCTTTTTGTTTCTAAGCGCTAGAAAAGTAATAATTCTTTAAAAATTCATATCTCCGGTTTCCCTGAACCGATTTTAATCGTTTTTGTGTCATTTTAAAGATAAAAATATAAACTATTTTTATAAATTGTTTTTGGATTTTTAAACTGTTTCCTGTGTTTTATTTAATTACTGTTTTGTGATATTTGAATGCTTTACACTTTGTCTCCTAAGTTAAGCCTTGACGCTCGTTGCCAAGCTACCAAGGGTTGAGCTGGGATTAATTTACTGAGACCTAACTGTACCTATGTGGAGATTAGTGGCTTGTTGCTAGGTGTAGGTACCTACCTGCCCTACCAATAACCCATTTTCCAACATAATTGGAAGCAGCGACGGGATCCTGTACTTGTGTTCAATATCACGTTACAGTTTTAGGTAAAACAAATTAAAAATCCTTTAAATTGTCCTAGTGCAAAAATTGTTTTAAATTTTTAATTTGGATTAATTTCAATTATTGAATTTTTGTAATTTTTCGAAATTCTTGTTTCCAATTTTTGCAAAAAGTTTTTGTTGACACAAAACTAGGGAACCATGGAGCTTGATCTGGCTAGCCTACCCACACTCACAGTAGTCCAGCTTAGGGGGTTGTGTATTGAAAGAGGGTTGCCTGCAACCACTGATCTCAGGAAGCAAATCCTGATCAAATCCCTGACAGCATGGGCTGAGGCCCAAGAGGTAGAGTCAGAAGAAGCTCCAGAGGAGGGAGAAAGAAGGGAGGATGCAAGCTCTAACCACTCAGGGGAGGGAAGGCATCTGACCCTAAGTGAGAACGAGGAAGAACAGTCCTCAGTAGGTACAGTCACTAGGGGCAGGTCCAAAGCTAGTGGTAGGAAGGGGGTCCTTTCAGGAGGAGAGAACCCATCCATCAGAGAAAGAGAGCTGGAGGCCCAGCTAGCATACATAGCTTTGGAAGCAGAGAAGCTGGCCCTAGAAAAGAAAAAGTGGGCATACAAAGAGAAAAGAGATGGAAGCAGCGATAAAGAAGCTGAGGTGTCCATGGGTGGGGGAGTTTGCCCCAGATTACCCAAGGGGGTAGTTCCTGCTTATGTAGAGGGGGATGACATAGATAAGTGGCTAGGGGCCTTTGAGAGGGCACTCCAAATGAGAAGGGTTAGGCCTCAATACTGGGGTTCCCTTTTGTGGGAGTTGGTCCCCAACTCAGGGAGGGATAGGCTTCTGACCTTATGCGGGGAGGAGGCAGATTCATACCCTAGTATGAAGAGGTGCTTAGCCAAGAAGTTTGGTCTGACCCCAGAGCAATATAGAATGAAGTTCAGGGACACCCAGAAGGTCAGTACCCAGTCTTGGGTTGACTTTGTAAACACCTCACTAAAGGCACTAGAGGGCTGGATTATTGGCAACAAAGTAAATACTTATGAGGGGTTATACAATCTGATCATGAGAGAGCACATCTTGACCAATTGTACCCAAGAAAGGTTACGCCAGCATCTAGTGGACTCTAAGCAGACCAACCCTAGAGAGCTAGGGGAGGCAGCTGATGAGTGGTTGAGAACCAGGGTGGTTGTCAAGTCCCAGGGGGGAGACTCCAAGAAGGGGGGGACAGGTCCCCAAAAACCTAAGGAGGGAGGTGGTAAGCCCACCACAGAGACACCCTCTGTACCCCAGAACCCTAAGAAGGAGGAGAGTAAATCCCACTCTGACCAGCAGAGACAATTAGACCCAGGGTTAAAAAAGCTCTTGGACAGTAGGGCTTGCTTTGACTGTCAGCAGACAGGTCACTTCAGAGGAGATGCAGCCTGTCCAAAGAAGGTGGTTAGCACTGGGCTGTCCAGTGTAGCCATAGAGGAGGATTCCTCAGATGATGAAGTCCTCCTAGCATTGAGCTGGGAGACAGGACCAGATGGTAAGCTGGTGATCCCTGAGGGTGGGAGTAGGCACTTCCACCACATTCAAGTGAATGGGATCCCTACCACTGGCCTGAGGGACACCTGTGCCAGTCACACTATAGTGAGTGACCGGTTAGTGACGCCAGACATGTATGTCCCAGGAAAGACAAAGAAAGTCAGGATAGCCACAGGGGAGGTCACCTCCAAACCTGTAGCCATAGTGCCCCTAGAGAGGGAGGGTATCCTTGACTGGATTAGGGTGGTAGTCAGTGCTGACCTTCCCCTAGATTGTATCCTGGGCAATGACCTCCCAGAGGTGAGTCTGGTCACAGATGGGGTGGTCGCCCAGGGCGCCCCCCCAACCCAAAGTCCTGGGGAGTCAGTCCCTACAGTTAGGAGACAGGGGTCCCCAAGAAAAGGAAAGAAGAAAAGGAAGGGTAGGCCACTCTTAAAGAGAGTTCCAGGGAGCCAAGGGCCCTCTGCCCCAGTAAGGGGGGATCCCAGAGTTGGCACTGGTGAGGCCTCACCTGACCCCAAGGAAGTCCTGAGTAGTCAGGCAGCTGTCCAGATGCAAGGTGTTGCCCCTGCACTGACAGAAGGGAGAGTGGAAGGAGGGTGTCTGCCACAGGAGGTGGTAGCCCCCCACTCTAGACAGCAAGAGGGGTGCCAGGACCCCAAAGATGCCCCTAAAGCAGCTCAGCCACCTGTCAGTGGAGAGCTTAGGGTGTGGTTCTGGGTACTGACAGCTGTCAGTAGCCTCTGCTGGGTGCTAGCCTTCCTGGCAGCACTGTACTTGGCCTGGGAGGCAGACCCCAAGGCCAATAGCAAAGTAGGCCCCCTGACCCTGTTGGTCATGGTGGGGTTGCTCAAGTGTTGGGTGACCTCTTTGGGTAAGCTAGGTGTTGCCCTAGCAAAGTTAGGAGTAGGGGAGGTGGGCACCTCACTACCCAAGTTGGCAGAGAGAGAGGAGGAAGACCCCCCTAGAGGGAAGTTTCAGTTTGAGTTGGGTCCTTTTACTGATGGGATGGCTTCACTACCCAGAGGGAGTGACCCTGACAGGAGGATATAAGGCAGAGTAGGCCCTGCAAAGGGACAGCCAGTTTTCTTCACTGTCTTCCTCGCCTAACAAGCCAGGAAGACTCTCCCAGGGTTGGGCTGAGTCTCCTGGGCGTGTGGGCTGGGGGGGGGGGTTGTGTGAGAAACTAGGGCTGATTGCAGAGGCCCCATAACTTTTTGCCCCCATTTTCCACTTTATGCTGGTGTTTTCCTGACTCTGATGGTGCCCTGGGTACTGCTAACCAATCCCAGGGCCTGTGCTCTGTGTAAAATGGATATGCAAATTAGGCTAATTGTAATTGGCTAAGTTAACCTACCTATAAGTCCCTAGTATACGGTAGGGCATGTAGGTTTAGGGACCACAGCATAGGTGGTGCACACCTAGGTGCACTGCTGAGGTGCCCAGTGTCATTTTAAAAGCAAGCCTGCCTTGCTGGCTGCTTTTAAATTAAAGTTATATGCAAATTCGACTTTGGAATTAAAGGTACTTCCAAAGTCTTAAACTACCTTATTTTTACATATAAGTCACCCCTAAGGTGTGCCCTATGTGCCCCTAGGGCTGGGTGCCATGTAACTATAAGCAGGGACTTTATAAAAATAGATTTATAAGCCCTGGTGAGGTAAAAACAGCCAAATTCGTTTTTCCCTCATTGAAGTAAATGGCCTTCATAGGCTGGAATGGGCAGACTTTATTTTAAATTTTAAAGTCTCCTTAAATGTTACATACCAAGAATTTGTTATCAAATTGATTGTTGTAATAAATCCCACAACTTCCAGTTGTTGGATTTAATATAACTAGTGCAGGTAAAAAGTTTAGACTTTACCTAAAAAGTTGCCAATTTCAGCTCTGCATTGTTTTTGCTGCTGTGCTCTGATTGGCCAGCCTGCAGCAGCTTCTGCCAGGCTACCTTGATGAGGTGTGAAGTGGCCTGACTTCACACAAAGGAATGTGCTTGGGGAGAGAATCTCCCCTCAGCAGATGGTGAGGCAGGAAGGGGGAGGGCTGCCAAACTGGTCTTCAAAGGCAGAGAAGGACATTTGCAGCACCCAGCAACACCCCCACATCCTGCAACCCCAGACAGCTAGGTGCCCCCTTGATTAGATTAGGAGAGGGCAGGAGAGGGGTGTGTTTATGATTTTTAGCCACACCAGTGGGTGGGCTCAGCCAGATGTAACCTCCAAAAATCAGATTCATCCATGTTGGATTTTTAGAGACTGTTGCCTTCTGGGATGGATTTTTGCCACACTTCCCAGGAAGTGGTCATCACAGGGAGACGACCCTGTCCCTGATTGGAGAACCAGGACCCCCCTGCTTTTCACCCAGGAGCAAGGATAAAACTGGCAGACCTGCACCCACACCTCAGATCCCCTCCAGAATTCAACAAGAAAGGAACTAAAGAAGAAGAAGGACTGCCCTGCTGGACCCCTGGCCTGCACCTGGACCCTGCACTCAGAAGGACTGCACCAGCTGCACACTTGGGCTTCACCACAAGAAGGACTTTGCCTGGCTTCAACTGGTTCAAGGAGGGACTCCCTGTTTGCTACAGGTGAAAAATTGCTAACCAGAGTCCCCTGCACCAGCTCCTGAAGAAAGCGACCAGCTGACCACTGTCCAGTGGCCAAAAAGGAGTTTGCGCCAGGTGCATTCTGGGAGTTGAAGTCTGCACCCCCCAAGGACCATCATAGAACTTCTGGACCCTTGGGGTGAGCTGTGGACCCCAAAAGAACCTTAAAAGAACATCTGGGTGAAGCCCCAGAAGTTTGGAAAAGATTTGAGAATTTTTGGAAAAAAGCTCCAGAGAGGGACCGACCCGCCGCGGAAATTCTAGCCGGCTTGCCTCAACCGCGACCCGGCCTGACTTCGTGGTTCGTCCCGGTAAAGAAAAACATCCAAAAAAGAGACTAAGTCCGAACGTAAAAAGTTGACCGGGACCTCCCAGCCATCGTATCCGAGAAGGGCTCCATGGACGTCGGATCAAGATCCAGGTTTACCCCGGTCGAAGGATTTTCATCTCGAAAAAACGACTAAGTCCGAAGGAAAAAGTCTCCTCCGAGGAAACCCACATCGCGTATCCGGACTGTTTCCTGTGTTTTATTTAATTACTGTTTTGTGATATTTGAATGCTTTACTCTTTGTCTCCTAAGTTAAGCCTTGACGCTCGTTGCCAAGCTACCAAGGGTTGAGCTGGGATTAATTTACTGAGACCTAACTGTACCTATGTGGAGGTTAGTGGCTTGTTGCTAGGTGTAGGTACCTACCTGCCCTACCAATAACCCATTTTCCAACAGGAAGCCATAATAAGGCTGGTGAGGTTCAGGCCGCACAGTTGGCCTGATGGTGGGATGGCATTCGCCCACCAATGTCATAATGAAGGCCTTAACCTTTGAAAATTAGTATCTTTCCTTGTATATGTTGGATTTTTGTCGTTTCAGTCTTGTTTTACGCAGAAAAAATTCTGTTTTTCTAAACTGGTGTGGCATCCTTTGGTGTTATTTTACTGTGTTACTGTGTGTATGTGTGTGTAAATACTTTACATATTGCCGCTGAGATACGCCGTGCCAAGCTACCAAGGGAGTGAGCAGGGGTTATCTTAGATGTGTGACTCCCTTACACTGGCTAGAGTGAGGTTCCCTACTTGGACAGGTTGCAAACCACTGCCAACTAGACACCCCATTTCTAACAGTTTGTTTTTTTATGATGAGGGTGGAAACATTTTATAGGCTGACCTAAAAAGAGTTCATGAAGTTTCATTGTGGGTTGTGGCAGAGACTGTAGCTCCTCCATTGTGTGCTGCCAGGTGCTGCTCTTGCCTCTTAATGACAACTGTGATAAGGACCCCCTTCTAAAATGTTCCTGTCTACTTCTTTCCTTGTAATTGGCTATCTAGTCCCAAGTGATGTCTAGACCTAACGAAGAAATTTGTATTTTAGAAGATTTGTTTTCTCTGGAATTGTTTTATTGGACTTGGGTTTGCCTAATCACATTTTTCTTTATTTTAGTTTATTGATTTAATTTTGTTAATTTCTGCATGGTCTGCCTTGAGTTGGGCAGTGACCAGTGCCACTCCCTCTTTGGCTGTCAGGTGCCTTGCACAGCTGTTAAATGCTGCCACTGCACGGGCATGGGCAACTGGTCTGCCTATGTCTTGCCCATCTGGATCCATCCATGCCCGGAAACAGCCAGTGTCACTCATTCTGCTCTTGAAGGGACCTATTTATACTACAACAACAAGTTTCTGGTTAGACTGGTTTCCACCAACTACAATTTAAATCCCTCATCTATTTCAGCTCTTCACAAAGAGAACCTACACAATTTAGTGACACATAGAATAATTGCATCAGGGTTAAAGCAAACCCTTAGCTATGGTTAAACTAGAAAATGTCTATGAAGCCAATCTTACAAGTGCCAGTTTGGCAGTAAAGAACAGCCACTTAATTAATGCACTCATCTTGGAAGGTCATTCGCAACTTCTGCTTATTAATGAAAATCCCCTTGAAAATGTACATCTCTCATTGATGATTTTGTTTGGTTTCAAATATTACCTTGACTATACATTTAATAAAGACAGGGGGATGGCAATTATATCTGATGAGTGCCTCGCAGCTAAAATTAAGAACTGTAATTTTGTTGGTTATAAATATCTGCTTTTAGTTTTGTCATATTGTATTTTTTCAATGCTGGCAGATGATATTTTCACCTGGCTTGATGGCTTTAAAGTTCATTGTTGGTCATAGGTCAGGGTATTTATTATTGTTGCTCATTTTAATGTATGGGACGGAAATTCAGGCAAGGACACTACTATGCAAAGATTGGTGATGTAAGAAGTTGCAGTTTGATTGAAGGGTAGCTTTACTTAGCCACAAAGGAAGGCGTATCATAGATTCGATTTTTAGTAGTCCTAAATGTGTAGAAGTTTAACCTGCCATGACAGTTCCGTGGTCTGATCATTTTTTATTTCTTTTCAGATTCAAAAAATATATATATGAAGCACAAAAGTGTAATTTATTAAAACTGCCCGCACCTAATGAAAACTGATGACCTATGATAAATTATCAGGTAGTGTGGCTTATGGCTTTATTATTGCTCTGAGCAGTTGGCTGGATACAAACGTTTCATTTAAGAAAATTATGATAGTTTAACAAAATTATGTCAGCTGCACTGAATGGACTGGCTCTTCAGAAGACTAATCTCACTAAGCTTAAATACTTCAGGTGTAAACTGGTATAAATCTCATATAAAATCTGAGAAAACTGTATCAGTGCTTAATTTGAGCTGGTGGTTTCAAGTGTTCAGCACCAGCACTTAATTGTCAACACTGGCACTCAACAGTCTGCCATGTGGTGGGATGGATGCTTGTCCAATGTAGAGATGAGTAAAGCAATAGTTGTTTATTAATTCAAACTTCATTAAGAATGACTAATACCTGCCACCCAAGCAATTCATATGGCTTTGAGGGCCTGGAATGGTCTAAATTGTCACACTTGTAGGAATGTGATGGTTAGTAGTTGTGTTGGTACTGTTATTGTCAGTGCTGACAGAGGCAATGGGTAGTGCAAGCTGCAGTGGCCTCCTGACAAGGGTGCTGGAAATTATTGTTTTACCAACTAGCACTGATTGTACTGAGAAGGCTGTAGGTACAGTGGAGGAAGAACCAAAACCATCACGATACACTCATTAATATTAGGAAAGTAAGAAAATATATTTACCTGATTAGGTCCACAACGAATCAATGATTCTCAAAAAAATCAAAGCAACAGAATATTCTTGAAGAGTGTTAGACCTGGCATCCTTGGCGTGGTCTCCCCTGTCTTTTTTGCCTCTGCTTCCCATGTTTTGACTGTGTGCTGGACTCTGTTTTTGCTGTTTTTGGTACTCTGAGCACTTTACCACTGCTGACCAGTGCTACACTGCAAGTGCTCCTGTATAAATTTTATGTGTAATTGGCGTATTCTTGTTTAGCATATTTGATTTACTGGTAAGTCCCTAGCACAGTGCACCAGAGGTGCCAGGGCCTGTAAATCCAATGCTACTAGTCGGCCTGTAGCACTGGTTGTGCCACCCACATGAGTAGCCCTGTAAACATGGCTCAGACCTGCCACTGCAGTGTCTGTGTGTGCAGTTTTAAGCTGCCAATTCGACCTGGCAGGTGTGCCCTCTCGCCAGGCCTAAACCTTCCCTTTTTATACAAGGTAGGCCCTAGGTAGCCTCCTAGGCAGGGAGCAGTATATGTTAAAGGTGGGGCATGTATTGGTGTGTTTAACATGCCCTAACAGTGAAATACTGCCAAATTTGATTTTCACTGTTTCAGGGTCTACCTCTCTCATAGGTTAATATGGGGGTTGCCTTTTAATTACTTTTAAGAGTAGATTCCCTCTGAGAGCAGACAGAAATCTGGAGTTTGGTGTCTCTGAACTCACAATTTAAAAGTACATCTTTTGGTAAAGTTGGTTTTTAAATTGTCAATTTGAAAACAACACTTTTAGAAAGTGAGAATTTTCTCGCTTAAACCATTCTGTGACTCTGCTTGTTTGTAAATTCCCTGTCTGGGTCAGTTTGGCCATTTAGGCTGTTTGTGAATCCGCTCTAGACAGTGAGACAAAGGGATCTGGGTAGTAGCCTGCATATCCTAATGGGCCATCTGAGATAAAGTGGAGGGAGGAGTGATCACTTACACCTGAATGGGCTGTGACTACCCTCTCACAAGTCTCCAACCCCCTGGTGTGAGTCAGAAGCCTGGCCTGGGCAAGGCAGGATCTTGTAAAAAGCAGAGACTTTCCTTTGAAGTTTTCCTACTTCAAAGGCAGAAAGGGGTATACGTAGTGGGCCCAAAACCCCAGATTTTTTGATTTCCTCAAGGATTCAAGAGGAACCTCTGCCAAGGAGAAAAGCTGAAGAGCTGAGGAGAAGTGCTGCCCCTGCCTGTGCTTTGTTGGGCTATCCTGAAGTTGCTACTTCTGCCTGTAAAAGGGGGACAGAGACTGGACTTTGTTGTGCATTCCTGCTTGGCAAGAATCTCCAAGGGCTTGAACTGAACTTGCCTCCTGTTGTTGAAGTCTCAGAGCAATCAAAGACTTCCTCTGCCAGCACCTGGACTCTCTGGTGAGACTCCTACCATGCCAATATCCCTAGCCAGTCCCTGAGCCCTTGAGAGGTGAAGCTGGTGGAAAAGGACAGAAATCCATGCAAAGTCCGCTGTGTGGGAAAATTTTCTATACACCATCCGCAACACGGCTGCTAAACGACGCACCGCCAGCCTCGCAGCTGAAATCGACACTCCGTCTGCATTGCGGCTGGAAGATCGATGCATCGCAGCTGGAGAAACAGCACGCAACACCCGCTAGCGGCTGCTGATCATGACACAAAACACACGCCGTGCGGTTTTCTGACACAGTGAGTCCGGATTTAGAACGCAACATCACTGAGTGTCAAAAATGTACACAAAGCCTGTCTGTGCCCATCCGTAAATCGACGCATCGCTCTCTTGCAAGAAAAAAATGACATATTGCGAACCAACTGGAGAAGAAACGGCGCACGGCCTCACTTGTGAGTAAGGAATCAACATATTGCTGTCTTTTCCAATGCATGCTCACCTGTGCGGCTTTATTTTTGACGCAAAGCAGGTACTTTGTGTAACAACAGCGTTCTCACTGTTTTCTATGGATTAAAACTCTTATTCTTTTGAAAATTCATACCTTGGCTTGTGTATGTGGGATTTTTGTCATTTTGATCTTGTTTGATTTAGATAAATATTACCTATTTTTCTTAACTGGTGTGGTGTCCATTTTGTAGTGTTTTCAATATATTACTGTATGTGTTGGTACAAATACTTTACACATTGCTTCTGGGGTTAAGCCTTTCTGCTCATGCCAAGCTACCAAGGGGGTCAGCAGGGTTACCCAGGTGTGGTTCTCCTTTATTCTGACTAGAGTGAGAGTCACTGGTTGGACAGGGTGCAAACTGACTCCCAACCAGAGACCCCATTTCTAACAGAGATTGTCAGGACTTTGTAAAGCTTGGTAGCTCTGTTGATATTTAAAAATGTAATTACTATGTTCAATAGCTTTGGACAAGCTCTTTCTCAATGTTATGGTTTAATTGAGTGCGGTCTTCAGCAATTCAAAACCTCACAGACATGAGGAAGCACTTGAAGCTACCTTAACACAGATACATGGCCAGATGCCAAACAAGAGTACCTCACACAGACTCATAGAATATCAACTAGCAGAGTAGAGCCGTTGTGAGCTAAGCATGCAAGTGGAACGAAGATGCTGTATTGGAATGTGTATGTTATTCCATGTACGAATATACTATTGAAAAATTGAACTTATAATGAAAGTTCCTTAAGCAAAAAATCTTGCCACGGAACACATTCTGATGGGAGAGCCATAAAATATGCTAAATCATGAAGCAGGTGAGGATTGGTATACAAAAACAACAGATAAATATTTGCAATGCAATGGACCATATCATAGGTGTGTTTCCATCTAATAGTTGGAATGCATGTACCAAAAGGCAGCATAGAGCTGTGTATTTTCAATATTGTGATAGCTCTTTTTGTCACAAGTAGTCCCTGTTGTTCCCTCCTATAAGTCGTAAGTGGTGTACTTTTTTCTGATGTACTGTTTGTTTTCATCAACCTTTTTAAAGATGTTGTAGGGGGTTAATAAACATAAGTGTAAACTTAATTTCAAAATTTTGGTAACGACTCACACACATCTCCCCACTATCCTCATTACACAAAATAAACGAAAAGAGAATGGCATTTACAACACTACATTTAAGCAGCTTTTAGGCTATCAGGCCAAGACAGTCAGCAAAGCACAGATTTTCATCCCCTCCTCCTGCCAGTGCGTTGAATCCAGGGCCAGAGCCCATTGCCTTTGTCATAAAATGCCTCTGAATATGACGAACAGCTTTGCTATCAAAGTGATGAGCCTGCAAGATCTGGGTAACATAAAACATTGGGCCATATGAATCAAACGTTGCATTTGCAAACTGTGCGGATCGCAAAATTAGGTTGTTTGAGAATGCAAAATCGCCTTCCCCATTGTATGGAGGGCATTTGCAGTCCAATTTTAAGGAATCACAAAAATAGCTATTCCCCAAAATTGTGACTCCAATTTGCGATTTGCAAATTGCAATTCACAAATAGGTAATCACAACATCAATGTCGCAAAATTGTGATTTTGCATGTGCAATTTACCTCCAACTCAAATCAGGTGGTAATCTGTACAACCTATACAAAGGAGCCCAGAGTGCCTCATCATTCTCCACAATGGCTGCACTCTATGTCATGGTGAAGAGGATGAGGATCCTGGCAGGTTTGAGGAGACGGAGGAGGAGACAGGAACGCATTTTCACTTTGCGTATAACATTGTTTGATCATACAGAGGAGGAGCTCTATGACAGTTATAGGTAAATTCTGGCATGATACTAGACCTAATAATACAATTGTACTCATAACTGCTGCGGCACACACACACAAAACTAATGCAATTCCCAGTCATGTGCAGGTGTTATGTTCTTTTGTTCCGTGCACCTCTTAGCTTCGGGAAGCTACCAGGGGGTAATAACAGTAGCTGGAGGTTTGTCCCAAAGTGCACTCTTAAGCTTCTTTCCTGCATTCCTGAATGTAATGTTAACTAAAATAAAGGAGCATATCAGATTTCCTAACACCCCACCGGGCTTGCAAAATTGCATTTCTATCAGATAGTCAAATTCCTAAACGCTGCTAGTTGCATTGATGGGACGCATCTGACAATGAATACATATACAGAAATGGGAAATGTAGCATTCCATGAACATACATGTCATCTGCAATGGCCCAAACATTGTCATTGATTTAGTGGCCAGATTCCACGATAGTAAACACAACTCATATATTTTCATGCATAGTGGAATCTACAAAAGGCTGCTTGGTGGAGAGTGTGGAGAAGGATACCTACTTGGTAATTTCTCACGGAACTGTGTAGCTGTTATGGTCCCAGCTGTGAGCAGGGTTAGTCATGCCTTAGTCATGCCTTATCCCCCCACTTATGAGTGATATCAGAGATGCTGTTATTTTCTTTTCATAACAGTACTAGTTTGAATCATGTTTGCCTCTGAAACCTAGTGTAACTTGGCAACCCATTTATTAACATAATGACAGTGCTTAAAGCAGATCTAGACCAGTGCTTGTTGTTAACTTCTGAACACCTAGGCCTCACTCAGGTAATCCAGGAAGCACGTATCAACTGTCTACAACCACCTGTCAGCTGCTGAAAACTGCTGGTTCTTTAATTGATCCTCCGGATGGAAAAAGGCAGTTGAGAAACGTGCAATTACAATAATGGCTAACAAGTTCCTGTTTTCCCCATGTGTTTCCTTGCTTATGATTCAGGCCAGCTATAAAATTTGGTGTTTCAGACTAAATCCTGCTTAGCCTAGTTTAACTTGGAAGCAACACTTACCTGTCTCCAGTCTTCGGCAGCCTTCGCTTCGCAGTGGCAGTTCTCTTTTCGGAGCGTCATCCATACCTTCATAGCAATCTTTGTTTTTTTGTTTAATTTGGGATATTGATCAGTGCTGATTAAACAAACGTATCTAAAGCCAGCAAAAATATTCAGATCAATCTTGTGACAGAAAAGACAGTAGAGAAAAGTCGTATTTCTTGTAAAAGCTGTGCCTTCCTGGATCTTGTGCTCATAGTTGGTTTTAAATCCATGTTTTCTTAATCAGAATCTGATGTTGGTGTTCTAAAGACTTTTGGGATAATTGAGAACTATAATCTGATTGCCATTGCATATTTGCATATGAGCCATGATTTTTATGTCAAGCCAAGAGGCTAGCATTATGCATATAGCCTTTATTCACTTCTTCTGTGCAGCAGCTCTGAAAGACTTACAACCAAGTGATGTAACAATAGCATAGAATCCAAGTAGTTTTGTTGTGATTAACCCAGTTATTTCCTCTCAGTGGAAATCATTGTGCATGATAATTCCAGTTCATGATAATTCTTGAATAATTCTTGGATCACACTGGGGAATGTTTCTAGTGTGAATTATTGGTATGTTGATTTAACATTAGCTAATGCCAAATTTCTGTTTAGTTTTCCTGCTTTAAAGTGTGGTTTCATTAAAGGGAAGTGAATAATCCTGATTGCCAGTGTCCTGAATCGAGAACCAGAATCCAGGTAGCCTTGAGCCCAGCAGTGCCTGGAGTAGAGAAAACCAAATATGCAGAAGTCGTGGTATTTCTCTCTCATCACAACCCCCTTCCCCTTGTAAACTCCTAGGTTGCAGTGTCTCCTTTATTGCTTCTCTGTCAGTTCTCATTGGGATTCAGGTATTATCATCACCCCATCAGAACTACCTGGAGTTCAGGTGAGTGGCTCGCAACAGTAGCATAGTGTACAGATGCAGGTACTGATGACAATGACTCAATATTTACTCCTGTCATTGTAGGAGACTATACAGTCAGGTCCTTCGCTCTTACATCATATCTTAATCCAGCTACTCCAAGTGAATATTTTTACAGTGCTGAACATAGGATGTGTAGTTTACTAGAGAGGACTTTTGGCTAGCTGAAGAGTTGCTTACGATGCCTATAAAAAATTGGAAGGACACTACAATACAGCCCTGAGACCTGCTGCAAGATTGTCGCTACATGGGCTATGTTGCACACCATTGCAACATCGAGAGGCATTCACCTGGACAACTCAGATATGGAGTCTGCTGAGGATGATGCGCCATTACTATCCCATAACCCATCAGATGGATCAAGAGCAGCAGAAGGCAGATAAAGACGTGCCAAAATAACTCACAAATATTTTTACTGTGAGTAACAATGAGGCAACATATTGTTTTAAAATGCTACAGGTATCATATTTATTGCGTTAACTTCAGGTCAAATATGTGGGCACACAACAAATGAAGTTCAAAAGCACATCTTTTACTCAAATCAAATGTGTCACCAAAATATGACATATGTTTTGCAATGTCCCAAACAAACAAGCACTGATACATATCTCCATCATTTTTGTCTTTCCACATATTCCACCAGACCGTTCAGTGGGTTCAGCGGCATGTCTCAGTGAGGCCTCTGAAACTGCACTGTGTTTGGAAAACTGTGATGCCTGTATGCCATAACAGGGGCAGTCCCACTACTACACAGTACTCCTCACTATCCCCTCCACCTTCGTCACTGTTTCCAGTGACCTGGGCTGTGTGCATGTCCTCCATTGCATTGGTAACCTGCACCAATCCTCATGCAGTGTCTCCACTACAATGTGCCATCTCTACTTGCATGGTCACAACACGTCGTAACAGTATTGCTGTTGCATTTGTTTGGTGATAGACAGATCTGCTACACCCATCCAATCTGCCCATCAATTGGTGTTGACGTCTACGGTGTGTTATATGGTCCCGCTGTATTAATGTGCAGAGTTCTTTAATAGCTTTTTTCATCACCTTTAAATTGTCTGCTGTTGCTTTATGTCCTTGCAACACTGTTGCATTCAGCTGACTCATGTTGTTAGTCAGTGTCACCAACTGCCTGTGCATTGACTTCATGTACTTACATTGTAGGTGCTACACCTTCAGCATGGATGCCTCCTAATACAGATGAGCCGTAACCTTCCTCTGAGGCCTGTCTGACATCCCCTCTACGCCTCCTGAGAGAAGTGCATTGAGGCTGAAAAAGGGACTGACATCTGTGGGAGGGGCTATCTTCGGAAGGTGGTGTAGGCATGTCTTGTGAAATGTCAACGGCCTCTATGTTGAACTCAGGGAGTGGAGCCACTGTTGCTCTGTGTCTGGGTTGTGCAGGTGTCATGGCTGGTGTGGACACAATAGGTTCTACCTCTGACAGTGGCAGAGTTTCCTAATTTTCCCCAGTTTCTGTATCTACTGCTGCGTGTGGTGTAGGCACATCTGCAACATCGATGGGAAATATTTAAGTTAAAAAAAATTTGTGTGTCTAATTTTAAATTTGGAGTCAGAATGAAACGTTTTCCCTGACATTGTGTTTCTCCTTGTCATTTGTCTCGACTTTTTGTATGGGGGACACACAGTGCTGCATTCTTTGAGGTTGGTTCACTGTTATATTACAGACTACTACTCCCATGATGCATTGTTGGCTTGCATACAATGTGTGGCATTAATTTTATTTTAGGATGTAGTTTGACACTGATTTTCCCTACGGTAATATTTTCCCTGCACTTGTAGTAATGCAGCAAATTGTATTTCTCACTTTTGCTAGTACTGGGTGTGTCTGAGGTGTCAATGTCAGTGACCCCGACAATGGCTTCAGGCTGCAGATGTGCTTCTACCATGTCATCCAAGGGGGTGGATTGTGCCTGGGCGGATGGTCCTCCACCAGTACTCCTCGTCTCCACAAGCATAGTTGCTATCCTCTCCTTGGCCCGTGTATGTAAATCATACCATCGCTTGTGTATTTCCTCGACTGAGCGCTGCATCACACCAACCGCGCTGATGTTGGCCTGGATGCCAGTACACATTTACTCTTCTCACTCTCTGGGACATGCAGGAAGTTGTTTCCAAAGAGCTTGTCATGGCTCTTTACCACCTCTTCTGTGAGCACCTCAAGTTCCTGCTCACTAAACTTGAATTTCCTTTTGCGCCCTTCTGTCTCCTTTGCATGCGCCTCAATGGCCATGAGGTGCTTTGGGCAAGAAAAACACTCCAAACTGGCTCCCTTATGCTCAGCTCCAACAGCCTGCCTCCTCCTCTGGCTCAGGGTCCATTTTCTGATTGTAAGGTCATTAAACTACACCAGCATGTGACAAATGCAATTTGCGGGTACCAAATAGCGATTACTTATTTTACCAATTGCTATTTGGTAATCGCAACTTGCGAATGCCATCAATAACAAATTGCAAATGCATTTGCGAGTTCTGTTTTACATCGCACATTGCGATTACCATATAGCAATTCAGTGAAAATCGCTATTTAGTAATTGCAAAAGTGGTGCATGATAGAAGAAGAAAACTTTATTCGGTATGAAAAAATTCATCCATTACAACAAATAATCACCAATACATTATTAATATACAAATAAAAACCATATATAATTTAAAAATACCCATCATAAATACAAACGTAAACGTATATATAAGAGATAAAAAGAAAAGAAAAGAGAAATAAAAACCTCATTCATAAAAACAGTAAAATAGAAGAAATCATTCTAAAAATTCTACATTTTTACGCCAAGTAGTAGCTCCCCT
The DNA here is from genome assembly GCF_031143425.1 of Pleurodeles waltl. NCBI lineage: Eukaryota > Metazoa > Chordata > Amphibia > Caudata > Salamandridae > Pleurodeles > Pleurodeles waltl. Next base: position 175,757,417 of record NC_090444.1, on the reverse strand, counting down.
CAGGAAAGATCCCAGGCCCTTCCATACCAATGCATCTGAGGCCAGTTGCAGCCACATAAAAGCAGGGCGATATTGCACAAAACCCTTGGACCTTAAAAACTGTAATAAGAATCGAGTTCTAAATGGTGCATAAAAGACACAGAACAATGTAAAATGGATCAAGGTCTGATGGGACACCCCATCACAGGGGCAGGGTCTAATAAATTTTTCCCGATACTGACCTAAAGGGAAGCACAAATTGCTTCTAATGATCCCCAAGCGAAATCGAGTTATGAGAGTCCTTTCCCTCACATCCTTAATTTCTAAAAGATAACGCTCAGGACCCACCCACATCTTTGGCATAATAAAATCCCTGATCAATTTTTTCCCTAGAACATCCCCCTCCCTCTTGGTCTCCTGGATTCTCTGAAAATTTTCCTTAACCCATTTCTTATCGTAGCTAGTCAGGTCCTCGGGGCAGTCGAACAATTCAGGCCGCCCCAAGTCATGTGCCATCTTCCTTATGTGCGACAACCAGGGAATATGCTTTGCATTATCGCAAGCCAGACAGTCCCTTAAGATATCCCTATTGAGAGTGGCGTGTTCATTTCTCCAAACTGAGATCCATAACAGAAGGGGAGCCAATTGAATAATGTCCTGTATATACTCAAGCTCAAGTTCCAGGTGAAGGCAAAAACCAGGGATATTTTGTCCGACTCCCAGAAGCCTTCTGCAAAAACGATTTTCTTCCACCATAAGGGCTCGGGTATCCCTAAACCCCCAGAGTGCCGAACCATACAGAAGGACAGGTAGGCATTTCTGCCTATAAATTTCAAGCAGGGGTTTGATAGGTTTACTGCCTACCCTAGCCGCGAAGTCAAAGGTTGCACCGACTGTTGCATGAAAAAGCACAACCCTTCTAGAAATACAGGGTTTCCAAGATCCTTTCTCATCAAAAATGACCCCTAAGTATGGAAACTCATGGACTCTGCTGATAACTTGATCCTCCACCCTTAACTCCCCCACCCTGCTCATGGGTTTTCCGCAAACCATAAAATGTGATTTCTTGAAATTGACCTCCAAACCCAAAGCTGTCATAAAGGTAACATAGGCTCTAACTATTTCTCGGAGACCATTCATCGTGCGGGCCATGAGAACCGCGTCATCCGCATACGTCAGCACAGGGATATCAATACCCTTCACCTTCGGGACATCCCTACAATGTTCCATCAGAAAATCAGACAGTCCATTTGTGTATAGAAGGAACAAGGTAGGGGCCAAGACACACCCCTGGCGCACGCCCCTTGAAAGCTTAAAAGCCTCTGAACATTCCCCATTTGGGCCCACCCTCACATTTGCAACTGTCCCAGAATGGAGATATCGGAGAAGCTCTACAATATTAGGATCCAACCCTGACTGAATTAGCCTCTTCCATAATAAAGACCTGTTCACTTTATCAAAAGCACAGCTAAGGTCCATGAATGCAAGATAAAGGGTACCTTTCCTGGCCTGCGTGTATTTACCGATCATCATCAGTAATATGAGACATTGTTCTTGCGTGCCGAGGCCTTCCCTAAAGCCATATTGTTCCCGGCTTAAAATAGCATTTCCTATTATCCAGGCCTCCAGACGCCTTAGGATAATCCGTCCCAGAATCTTCGCAGAGGAATCCAGGAGTGATATAGGGCGATAAGACTTAGGATCATTACGATCACCCTTTTTAAACACTGGGACTATACATGCCAGTCTCCAAGAGGCAGGAATGCCCACAGTGACTACTGCATTAAGGACATTTAGGAGAATGGGTGCCCATAGCTGAGGGTTAGCTTTATACAAGTCCATGGGGATCGAGTCCGGGCCCGGAGCTTTATTACACGCGCTACTCTGTATCGCCTCAATAACCTCCTGGAGTGAAAACCTGATTGCTAGGTTAGGAGCCACATCCTACATGCTCTCCTGAATATTTCTTAGCGGGGTACCCTCAAAGATTCTACAGAAATGAGTTACCCAGGCCCTCGGGGCGATGTTACAACCAAGGCCCTCAGAAGTTTCTGTTTCAAAGGAACCTCTGTTTCCACCTTCCAGAACAGGCCAGGGTCTTTCAGAGCTGTAGCACACTCTAGCTCTTCCCAGGCTTTATCTTTATATTTTAGCTTACTATCCCTCGGGGCCCTTTTATACCTTGTTCTAGCTTCTTTTACAAGAACCCAATCTCTAGGGTAAATCTTGGTGGCCATCTTTAAATTTGCTCTTGCATCATAGCAGGCTTTGTCGTACCAGCCACATTTGCGTTTACTGAGGTGGCTGCCTACTGAAAAGAGGCAGTCTCTGACTACTGCATTTACTACTGTTATCGTATTCATAACAATCGTGGGATTTGGTGCTTCTGTCAGGAGTATTTCCATAAATAGCTGTAAGTTATCCCCCACAACCCTTCCTACAACTTTTTGGGGGTCTACTTGCTTCCACCCAAGTCGCCTACCCTGGTCCTTTGTCACCACCGTTACAGGCCTACCTTGTCCTAATAAGCGTAAGGCCCCAGGGACTTTAAGGGACAGTATAAGGGGATTATGATCGCTAAAGCACTCGCCTAACACTTTACCCCCAATCACCAAGTCTCTCATAGGAGGAGACACAAAAATATAGTCGATGGTGGATCCAGACCCTCTTCCCACATAGGTTGGAAGTTGGTGAGTGCCTACTGCTTCAATATGGTGCATGATACATAAGGGCCCATAATATTACTTTCACATGCTTCAGCATGTAAGGTCAGTGTAACGTAGCCTTACTGGTACAGGTCTGAGACTTTAAGATACAAGTCGTTTGAAGGATGGCATTTCTAGGTGAAATAACTGCTAATTAAATTTTTGTCTATAAGATCTCTTTAGTATGTGGAACAGATTTGGTGCCTGAGATCTAATTTTCTTCCATCTGTGTAACCCAAGGGATAGATCAAAGGCCCAAGTTTAGAGGAATTGATACCTGAGTGTATGATCTTTCCATGTGCAATTTTGGGGATATATTTCCTTTGCGAAGCCCGAGCCTGTGTTAAGATCTGTGTAAGCTGAGACATTGCTTTGTTCCCAAAAGTTTGAATGTTTATGATTTAAGCTAGTACATCATTGAAAGCCCAGTTTTCTAAAGTTAGGGGAATGCAAGAGTCCCAGGATCACCTCAAGCATCCACCTGCAGGCGGGTGCAATTACTGCATTCACCTGCAGGGGGGTCTCCACTTTTAAAAGGAAGGTTGGTAGCCTGCTCTAATGAAAGAAGAACAAGCACACTCAAACAGCTTGTCCATCGTTCAATAATGTTTTGTTCAGAATGCATCCGCAAGTTTGTGCCTCCACTATGAGCACAATCCCTTTAACAGGATGCACAGTTCTGGTCTGCGTGCACTATGGCAGAGAGCAGGACAGTATTTCCTATCCATAATGTGGCCTCAAAGTCTAGTTTGATTTGTGGTGATTTATGGTTAGTGGTGAGTGCTGTTCAGGCTTTTTTTCGTGCTGTTCTCAGAGTCGGGTGGTTTTTGTGAGTTTATGCATGAGGCCAGAAGACAATACCTCTAATTGTGAAGGCATCTACTTGACCGGTATGCCTGGCCGTTGTCTGGAAGATGTAAATATATGGCAGTTAACTTGTGGTAGAATGTCAGTTAATATTGTATAATACAGGCTGCCAATTCTGCCAAATAATGGAAGGTTTATAATGTCCCATCAGGGTGGCCTGAAAATTATTGTGGTTTTCACAACTAAAGAATGTAGTTCATTCATGATAGGTCTAACATTAGCAAATTATCTACAAACTGTGAGAAGGTGTCCGTCAATGCTTCTCTTACTTAATAGAATATAATAAGTTATATCAGTAGCAACATTTTCCTACATTCTGAGTTGATTATTTTTAATAAAGTGGTAACGACTTTGCAAAATATTAGACATTATATGTACGGAATCCAGAAACAAGTGTGGGTTCTTGTAGTAATGGAATGGTCCAATATTGTGTTTATAAATTTCAACTCAAAATTGTTGGACCGCTCCAAAATCTGCTACACCTGGTCCAATGGTACATTGTTTTCAGCCATTAATTATATCTTAATTTCAAATAAACATTTTATTTGGTCAAAAAATAAGAAACCCACTATATATTTAAATGTGAAATATGTGTACAGCAAGCCAGGGTACACCAAAACAAATTCAGAGTAGTTGATCCAAGTGGTCAGTCAATAAGAGTCAAGGTCCAAGGAGTAAGTAACAGCCGGACATTTATTGAAGTATGCACCAGTGTGGTCAATATTCAGGTCAAAGACCACATGTAAAGCAAAAAGTCCAACACGAACAGCCGACACTTGTTTCGTCTTCTAGACTTTGTCAAGGCTGTAGAATTAATATACAATATGTACTGATTGGTAACATGCAACATGAACTACTTCCAAAACAATATATAAATAGAGTTAAAGTGAAAGGCTGGATCAATTAGTCCAAAATGTACGGAATCCAGAAACAAGTGTGGGTTCTTGTAGTGATGGAATGGTCCAATATTGTGTTTATAAATTTCAACTCAAAATTGTTGGACCGCTCCAAAATCTGCTACACCTGGTCCAATGGTACATTGTTTTCAGCCATTGATTATATCTTAATTTCAAATAAACATTTTATTTGGTCAAAAAATAAGAAACCCACTATATATTTAAATGTGAAATATGTGAACAGCAAGCCAGGGTACACCAAAACAAATTCAGAGTAGTTGATCCAAGTGGTCAGTCAATAAGAGTCAAGGTCCAAGGAGTAAGTAACAGCCGGACATTTATTGAAGTATGCACCAGTGTGGTCAATATTCAGGTCAAAGACCACATGTAAAGCAAAAAGTCCAACACGAACAGCCGACACTTGTTTCGTCTTCTAGACTTTGTCAAGGCTGTAGAATTAATATACAATATGTACTGATTGGTAACATGCAACATGAACTACTTCCAAAACAATATATAAATAGAGTTAAAGTGAAAGGCTGGATCAAGTAGTCCAAAATGCCTAAATGAACTGGCATGTGAAAGTAAAAGTAGTGCAAAGAGTAAGGGATGCGCACCGTGCTTAAACATTAGTGCATGCTGGAAAAAAGTGCAAAAGTTCAGAAGCGGAAAAAAGTAAATTATGGTTGCTAATATACACAAGGAGTCAGTCAACCAGCAAATCCTTTGATATAAACACACTGATGTGGAAATGTGCAGGTAACCAGAGAGCACAAATAACCCATGTGCGTGAAAACAAAGAAAGAAAAGAAGACCAAAGACCCAATGAACATCTAATTTTATACCTTCAAAATGTAGGTATGGCGAGTAGGAGTTCCATGAGAAGCGTATAGTTGTCCCAACTCCAAATAGATTAATAAAATCTAGTAGTGTAACGGAAATAGCAGGCCATGATAAGCCTGAAAAGGAAAAAAATACACATCAAGAAACATCGCAAAACACGCGACCCAAAAATACCGAACTGCGTGCACTGCGGCATGAAATATAAGGAACAGGAGGGAGACTGGTGTCGAAAAGCAGCTAAACCATGAGTCAGTGAGGTGGAATGGAAAAATAAGGTGAGAGGTGTTCGACTACGGTGATAGAACCAAGGCGAAGAACACCAAAACACATGGGGAAGGCATGAATCCCAAAACAAACATTGGGATGCTGAGGTAACAGAATGAAGTAAAACAACTGAAAATACAGCACACGCTCGGGGAATTGGGCGAGCGTCAAAATCATTATGAACTAAATTCACAAGGCGATCTGTGAATATATGCCCAAGTTAAGGGTATTGTAATGAATCATAAAGTGATGGAGAGATTGTTCCCTAAAAAGTTAAAACACCCGTAAGGAAGTCCACAGTACTGAAAGAGGCAGCACAATAATATTAAAACACCCAAAAATGGCATGGCATTACGGCGTGTGTAAAGAAAAAAACACTCTCTCAATGGTTACTGCCACAGTAGGTGGAAAATCAAAAACATACAACGAGTAATAAGGTTCTTACCCGAGAAATAAAATGAATCCGTGCCCCGTGGCGTCGGACAAACGAGTGAACCCCACTCACTCGAAAAATGCTTGTAAAAGTAGATGCACGTACTAAATAATAAAAATAGATGACTGACTAACAGGTATGCGAAAATAGTAGGAGGAGCGGGGGCCATTTTGAAGAAGGGACAATCGACTAAAAAGTGCAAAAAATCTCATGACCAACTCATATGTTAAAAGAAAAAGATAGAAATCATGTAAGAAACATTAGTGAACAAATATAGAAATAGAGCTATTAGCCCACAGGAGAAAAACGGGCACCACAAAACCATATTGCATGAAAAACATTATTAAAACGGTCGTGAATAACGAATAATGTGTAGCACAATGTATAACAAGTTCTCAACGAAAATTACATAATTTGTACGAACAGTAGATTTGTCATATCACCATATGTGAAGAAAACATACAAATGTGAATTAGCAATTATATAACGCATGTAGGTGACACAATAGACTGATATATTATAAGAATGTATATAAGTCCTTGTCAATATTGATACCTTCTTCAACTGCTCTAAGTCTAATAATCCAACTACTTTCCAGACGTCTTAGCAGGAGAGTTCTGTTACCACCTCTGGGTAGTGGATTCACCACATCAATACCATGTGCATGGATGCCTAACACCTCCCGCTGTCCATGGTTGGTGTTGTAATGTACCGCAAAGGGGTAATTGATATTTTTGTTACGGATGGCTCTGATGTGTTCCTGTAGTCTTTCCTTAAGCGGTTGAATGGTGCTTCCAATGTAAATGCGATTACAGATACAGATTAAACAATGGACAACAAATTTAGGGGGTCATTCTAAGTCTGGCGGGCGGCGGAGGCCGCCCGCCAGACTTCCCCCACCAAAATACCGCTCTGTGGTCGAAAGACCGCTGAGGGTATTTTGGGATTTGCCCTGGGCTGGCGGGCGACCGCCAAAAGGCCGCCCGCCAGCCCAGGGCAAATCAACCTTCCCACGAGGACGCCGGCTCAGAATTGAGCCGGCGGAGTGGGAAGGTGCGACGGGTGCAGTGGCACCCGTCGCGTATTTCAGTGTCTGCAAAGCAGACACTGAAATACAGAGTGGGGCCCTCTTACGGGGGCCCGTGCAGTGCCCATGCCATTGGCATGGGCACTGCAGGGGCCCCCAGTGGCCCCGCGGCACCCCCTACCGCCATCCTGTTCCTGGCGGGAGACCCGCCAGGAACAGGATGGCGGTAGGGGGTGTCAGAATCCCCATGGCGGCGGAGCGTGCTCCGCCGCCATGGAGGATTCTCATGGGCAGCGGAAAACCGGCGGGAGACCGCCGGTTTTCCAAATTTGACCGCGGCCAAAGCGACGCGGTCAGAATGCCCTGCGGGGCACCGCCGGCCTGTCGGCGGTGCTCCCGCCGACCCTGGCCCCGGCGGTCTCAGACCGCCGGGGTCAGAATCAGGGCCTTAGTGTTACAGTTAATAAACATATTAATCCTATGAGTAACCAGTGTATTATATTGGAAGTTCACTATATTGTCTTTAATATAACAACACATGTTACAGTGTCCACATTTAAAAGAGCCCTGCAGTGGTTTGGGTAACCAGGTATCTTTTGGGTCTGGAGGAAGAAAACTGTGGCAGAGGTACTTGCGTAAAGCAGGTCCCCTACTGTAAGTAATACTAGGTTTGGAGGGGAGACTCTTCTTTAGATGCCCATCTGCTAGTAGGAAAGACCAGTGCCTCTGAAAGATTTTGTAAATATGTGAACTAAGTGCGTTATAAGGAGTAATAAAAGACAATGGTCTGGGGGATTTCTTCTTTGTGGATGAGACCAAAAGGTCAGATCTATTGACAATGGTTGATTCTCTTATTAGCTTGACGCAGAATGTTGGGAGGGTAGCCCCTACGTATGAAGCGTGTATTCATTAGTTTCAATTCATCTAGAAAAACAGTGTCCTGGCTGCAGTTCCTCCTGATCCTAGTCAGTTCCCCATATGGTATGGCATTGATTTGAGAGGTGGGTTGCACACTGCTGACATGTAGTACGGAGTTGCATGCTGTCGGTTTCCTGTATAGCTTTGAGCAGATTTGGTTCCCCTTAATGTATAAGGTGAGATCTAGAAAGTTGACTTGAGACATACTATGCTGTCTGGACAAAGTTATGTTAAAAATATTGTTATTGAGATGTTGTAAGAAGCACCCAAGTAAATCCAGGCTACCTGACCAGAACAAAATCACATCGGCAATGTATCTGCCCTAATAGAGAATGTGTTGTGTCAAGTCTGGTGAACACTCTCTCCATATGTGTGTCAATTCATAAAAGCCCATGTAAAGGTTGGAAAACGAAGGGGAAAATTTTGCCCCCATAGCAACCCATTGAATTTGTCTAAACCATGTTCCATTGTGGACAAAGATATTATTGTCCAAAACCAATTTGATAAGATCCGTGAGCATATTAGAGTGTTGAAGAAGGGAAGCATCCCTGGTGTTTAAGAAATGTTGAATGGCAATCAGGCCAGTATCTCTCGGTATGCATGTGTAAAGCGAGGTGACATCCAAAGTAACTAAATAGTGTCCATCCATCCACTCAAAATCACTTAGTTTACTAAGCAGATCTTTGGTGTCTTTTATGTAAGATGGAAGGTTAATAACAAAGGGTTGCAAGAATAAGTCAATGTATTCCAATATTCTCTCCGTGGGTGAGCCTATCCCTGAAATAATCGGTCTGCCTGGAGGAAAGAGACCTAATTTATGTATTTTAGGTAAGATATAAATACAGGGGGCAGTGGGGGGTGGGATTGAACAAATATTTAAATGTGATTAACAACGGATTTGCATCTTTCCTGACCAACCATACCCAAGCCTATCCCTTCCTCAATATGGGTCTACTTTAGAGTTCAGCAGACGTGACAAACGTCACGGATATCTCGTCTGCCATATTACAAGTGAATTATATTCAATGGCACTTGTAATACAGCAGGTGGGGTATCTGCCAAGTTTGTGACAGAGTAACCTGCCCACCAAACACCAAATCAGACTCTATGTCTTCAGCAGGACAGTGGTCACATGTGGGGATTGTCAGGGCTCATCACTCTCCGTGCTAATTTTCAGGATCTATGTGGATCCACTACTCCAGCATATTAAACACAATATTTGGGCAAGAATGTACCCGCCATCACCCAGCGCTAGGTGCAGAGGTAAACCCCGACTCACAATTCTATCAGTGCTCTGGCCTGTTGAGTACATAGGATTAAAAGAGTCAACTGGAAAACAAAACCTTTTCCTCTTGAGTAAAAGCAAGCAACAATGCCAAGACGACTTCTGGTCTCCCTGTCTGGCAAAAGCTCCCACTCGCTCGCCAAAGGTTAAACCACTTGGGGGCATATTTATAGGCCCCCAGCGCCACCTTTCGCAACATTAACGTCATCTATTTTGACGTTAATTTGGCGCAACGAGGCCACAATCGCTGTGTTGTATTTACAGAGTGGCGTAATGAATGCATTGTGCCCCTCTGTAATCCTTTGCGCTACATTATGCCTGTGCCAGGCATAATGTATGCAAAGGGGGCATTCCCCTGTCAGGGGAGCCGGAAAAATGGCATAAGGAAATCTATGAGATTTCCTTGCGCCGTTTATTATGGCACTTTTAACGCCTGCTCAAGAGCAGACGTTGAAACGGGGCTTCCATTCTTTAGAATGGGCCCCTATGTACTCTGCAGGAGTAGCGGCAATATTTTGGCGCTACTCCTGCAGATTCTTCAATAGCATCGTGAAAAGTGACTCTATTGCCCCCTACCCTGCACCATGGTGTGCTGTACTTTAAATACAGCGCAGACATGGTGGCGGTAGGTGGTGCTAAGGGGCGCAGGGAAAGTGGCGCTGCACCCAGTGCAGCGCCACTTTCCATAAATCTGCCCCTTGGAGTTTGGATACATAATAAACATTTGTTCATGGAGAAAATCAATGCTGTCTCTTTCACATGCTTTAAAACAGCAGTTCCTAATCTCCTGACTTCTCTTGACCCCACTGCAGTGGTGCTGGAACAATATTCAGATTGGAGATGCTGTCATCAATTTTACATCACAGAACTCACATGAATTATGAACAATTTAAGCATCACATAAAGATCAAGTGTCGCCAATGAGACATACCCATTCAGCAGGAGAATGGTAAGGGTGTAGTATGTAAGTCCTGTTGCATATAGGAGCACAGACACAACTAAAGCTAAAGTCTGGTGTGGTAGCACACTGTCATTTACAGACAACATATTTTCCATTGAAATGACAACCAAAGTTGCAGAGAAATGCAGTTTTACTGATATATGTGTATAGTGCACAAAAGATGATGTGTGGAAATTCGGCATTAGTGGATATTTGTCAGTTGCGCATCCTTAAATAATGTGTCTTAATTTGGTCTAATCCCATTAAAATCTTTGTTTACTCCACACTTCATGATTGGAAAAATAGTGTTTCATTTGTGTATCACTAACTGAGTGTTTATTTTGAAATATTTGTTGGTTCGTTGATAGGTATTTAAATGTTGTTGTGTGTTAGAAGAAAACAACATACTTCCACCTTACCTTTCACCCCCGCAGAGTTGTCACATAGCTTACTTTGCAACATCCTCACACTTTGCTGTAAGAGAAAGAAAAGTAAACACCCGTCTCAATGTTAAAAGAATAGACAGCAATTGAAAGAAGACATTGCCTGACTTTCAACCTCTATCTCTAAACATCAAGCAAATCTGATAAGATAAAACAAATTTAAACAAGTTTAAAGTAATCTTCAGTGTTCGTTTACTTTTGGACTCCAGCATGTTGTTTTCAAGGGGTGCTGCAGCACCCCCAGCACTCGTGCTTCCAGCACCTATGCCCCAATGAATCACTGCTAGAGGAAAGGGACCCCGGTCTAAGCAACTTCTACTATTTGAAACGTAAACAATTACACAAAACTAAAGACTACATTAAAAAAAGTTCAAATTATGGGATATTTCTTTAATGCACCACACAACATATACAAAAATCAAAATTTGAATTTTAATGGAAAAATTGGAGGTTCTAAAAATTTGGTTTGCTTTCTAAAAGACAATGCAGTATGCTAGACTGAAGCATATGATGTTTTACTTTTCTCCCAAACTATTCCTCTGTTGGTGCAAACTAGTGCTTCAACTAAGGCAATCATTCATTCATACTACTGTTTGCTGTACTTGTGTTGCTCCCACAAATGAAGCTAAGAACAACTCAATTTTAGCGTCCAATTTCATATTACTCCACATTCAAAGAACATTTTACAGTTTATCTATTTTGCTTTTTTATGTGTATAGACCTCATTAATCTGCTAAGAATTATTTTTCTAAACTGTCATGGACCTCCTGAGTTGGCCCCATGGACTCCCAGGTACACTCTGTAACCTCCCATCCCGACCAACATTCTTGCATATCTCCGTAGTTTCAACTTGGGTCTTATCCCAGCTGGACTTTCGTACTGGATTCCACATTGGTAATTTGGATAGAGTACTCAATAACCTCCAATGTAATCAAACCATTGTCATCAGAGCCACTTCAGTGACTAGAAGGTTTCACCAAATCACAGAATCATCGAAAAGATTGTACTGGCTCCCACTAAGACAGAAAGTAAATTTCTAAATCTCAAATTCATGCCTAAGGCTTTATTGGACTAGACAAATCTTGCTTCAAAAAGCACTTCCTTTCATGCCAACAATCCACCTACCTTATGGTCCATCTCTCAAATACTCTTCTAAGTCCCCAAGAAGAAACTGGATCCCAAAAAAGGTTTCCAAAATGAAACTGTCCCCTGTTGAAAGCCATCACTTTATTATCTTGGTCTCAAAGACCACACCACAGAAAATAATTTTCACCGATTTGTAGGCCCTAAGTTTACGCAATTGTGACTACAGTTAGTAGGAAAAAACATGTTTCCAAATTGAAATGGAATATAAGTACAATATATATCCACATTTAAGTATACCAATTTTAATAAAAACATATATTACTATGTAAACGTGCATATAGCCGGTTAGGAGGCTAGACATTTTTTGTGCTAGACGAAAACAATAAGGACAGAAGTGATACTAAAAAAAACAGAGGGGCTGGTGGAAAGATATAATAAAACAATTAAATCCCTCCTAAGAAAAAGCATATCAGACGCTGGCAAGGATTGGGAGAAGAAGTTACCGTTAGTTTTATATGCCATCCGTACTCATGTACAGGCGTCCTTAGGACACAGCCCATTCGAGTTGCTGTTCGCCCGACAACCTCGTACATTGTTGGATATGTTAGCAGAACAGTGGGAGGATACGGAGGAAGAAGTAAAAGATCTGTTAACCTATACCCGAGAGTTACGAGAGAATTTACATACAGTATGGGAAGAAGCCCATACTGCTTTACGTGAGGCCCAGAATAAACAGAAGCGGCTATATGATACCCGAAGCACAGTGCGGACCTTGACAGTAGGAGATAAAGCACTGGTGTTACTCGCTAGTACAGATAATAAGTTGTTGGCCCGATGGCAAGGCCATTTGAAGTGACAGCTCAGATTAACCCCACCACTTACAGGTTGGCCATACCCCACAGGAGTGGCAGGGAACAGATTTATCACATCAACCTGCTTAAAAAATGGTTAGATTCTTCAGAGGACCATAATGTTCGGTATATCAATACTGATGTTACTGAAGACATCCCATATCCCATGCTATCGAACCCTGAACTGCCTAACCAGTCATTTCCATGGATCAATCCCGAACTTACTGGATCCTATCACAACCAACTAACTCATCTAGTACATCACAATCACGATGTCTTCTCAAAACATCCAGGGAGATCCCCCCTAGTCCAACATCCCATTCGCCTTAAAACAAAAACTGTTCACCGCCAGAGACCATACTGCATCCCAGAAGCCAAACAGAAGATTATTGAAGAAGAAGTCCAAGCCATGTTAACAGCAGGGATTATAGAACCTTCAGCCAGTCCTTGGTGCTCGCCTGTCGTATTGGTACCAAAGCCAGACAGCAGTACCAGGTTTTGCATAGACTATAGGGGGGACAATAATTTAACCTATTTTGATGCATTCCTATGCCGAGAATTGATGAGCTCATTGAAAGATTGGGCCAGGCCAAATACTTATCCACCCTAGATCTCACAAAGGGTTATTGGCAGAAAAGAAGATAAAGAAAAAAACGCGTTTGCTACCCCTTCGGGGTTGTATCACTTTACTGTCCTTCCTTTTGGGCTCTACGGGCTCCCGCCACCTTCCAAAGACTCATGGATGAAATCTTACGACCCTTTAGGCAATATGCCGCTGCCTATCTAGATGACATTGTTATCTATAGCAATACCTGGGAGGAACACAAGCTCTATGAAACGCCCAATTAACTGCCAATCCTGAGAAATGTCGACTAGGACAAACTAGCATCAGGTACCTGGGTTACGTTGTAGGGGGTGGTAAGATTTATCCCCAAGTCGAAAAGGTAAAAGCTATCTCCAACATGATGTTCCCTAAAAGAAAGAAAGACGTTAGGGCTTTTCTGGGATTAGTGGGTTATTATAGACGCTTCATTCCCCATTTCTCCACAGTGGCAGAACCCGGTACTGAATTGCTAAAAAAATCTTATCCCAACACCCTTGGTTCCCCTTCAGTGACTGCGCTACGTAGCTTTAACTGTCTCAAAACTGCTCTCATTTCTGAACCTGTGTTATGTTGTCCAAATTTCAAAAAGCCCTTTGTGTTACTAACTGATGCCTCCGACGTGGGTCTTGGGGCTGTCTTATCCCAACCACAGGATGATGTGACACTCCATCCTATCTTATACATCAGCAGGAAATTACTGCCACGTGAATCACATTATCCAATTATTGAGAAAGAGTGTCTGGCAATTAAGTGGGCTATTGAATCTCTCCAATACTATCTATCTGACAGGACCTTTACCCTCATCACTGATCACGCTCCTCTTACCTGGCTCGCCCATAATAAGGACACCAACTCCCGCGTTCTCCGGTGGTTTCTTTCCCTACAGCCTTTCTCTTTTCAGATTTAACATCTTCCCGGAAAACAAATGGTGACTGCTGATTTTCTTTCCCGCTATCCGGTCTCTGAGCGTCTCGACAGGCCGCTCTCTAGGGGGAGTATATGTGACGGGCTGGAACCTGTTCGCCCGCACTCGGACTTCGCTTGTGCTGCCACTGCCACTGCCACTGGTGGGCCCAGGCAGCCCAGTTTACCTTCTCGTGATTGGCTGGATGCTTTGGAGTGGCGGGATGTCAGGAAGTCAACTTCGCCGCTACTGGAGCATACGTCGTTTGGTGTTTGTGAGGAAGGAGTTGGAGGCGATAGAGGAACCGTGAACCATTTCCCAAAGGAGGAGTCGGGAGGAAATAGGACGGACGCCGAAAGCAGAGGACGGAGCCAAAGTAATAACCGGAGGCAGTTGAAGCATTCGTATCCTGGAGGAGACGGCTGGAGACAAGCATCGGATGCCCCGAAACCCAGCAACCGGGAGGATGAGCTGCTGCATCCCGCCACGCTTCCGGAGAAGCGTGGCAGTACAGGTGCGTGGGACCACGACCCTGAATCCGAGTGAAAGAGTGGAGAGAGAGAGAGAGAGAGAGAGAGAGAGAGAGAGAGAGAGACAAACAAGGGCACAAGCACAACACAAACAAGGGGAAGGGGAGGGAAAGGAACTGAATCGAAGGGGAGGGGGAGGGTCAGAAAACTTACCACTGAACACTGTAGAACACAATAGTAGCATAGGTCACCGAAGACACCGCGCACAGGTTAACGAGCACTGTAGAAGGAATAAAAACACAGAAAACATATATGTTAACCATAAGCATCACTCGGAGAACTAGTACCTTGAAAAGAATAGTGGGATAAGACATAAACAAAAGAAAGACTTACAGTAAGAGCAAATAGACAAAAGTACCTAGTCCACTTACCGCTAATGTTCTCTTCTTTCTGCATGTGCCTCCTGGGGAAACACCCTACGGAAAAAGAACAGAAAAGAGAAGAGTGAAGACCGGACCACGGAAAACATCCTACCACCCTATACCCAGCAGTTAAAGACAAATAAATACGTACCTGCACTTGTTCACCTCTATTATTCAAAATAAAACTTCTTGTTTTGGCACACCTGGAACTCTGTCGGAGTGTTTCATCTCTACCATCCATCACAGGGAGATATGTCTCCAAATGAAGCCATAGGTTTATTACATACATTAAAAGTGACAACACCTGTTCTGAACTCCAGAGGACACAAGAAATGAAAACTGAAGACCAAACAAATGAAAGTGTAGAAAAAATGGACAATGCCAAACATTGATCCTTCGTGTGGTGTAGTGAGTGCCCTATATTATTTCAATCCCACCTCATGAACAGTAGTGCATTTCGGTGATTTGCATGATGAGATTCTATGGTGGCAGAAGTGTTTACTGTATATAATTTTGGGTTTTGCTTTTATGCAGCTTTAGTGTGTACTTGTATGAGCAAGGCATTTATCTAATGTGTGTTTGATTTTGAGTGAAAACATGAGTATGAGGTTCTACTTCAGTTTCCTGTGATGTGAGGATGAACACCCATCTTACTTCAGGTCATCACGTACCCTGTTTCAAGTCATTAACTATTGTGTTACAGCCTAATGCATTATGGGTTTTGCATTCTTGTTCTGCTTCTACTCAACTAATTAGACTAACACACCTGAAATCAATGATTTGTAGGAGAGAGGTTCAGGACTGTAGACAGTGTCCATAATGACCTGGAGTTAGGTGGTCACCCTACATTAGAACATTCAGTGAAAGTCAGCAGAGAGACTGGGGAAGGCGCCAGAGGTGTAGAGCTCTGCAGCTTTTTCAAGATTATAAAAAAGAACCAGGCTTGAAGGATATCTCAGAGTAGCTTGTGGTCATAACTTTAACGAGAGTCATCCTTGTGCTATTCTTGATGAGGTCTCCATGCCCTCATCATCTTAAGATGTTCTTGTTCTTGCATTTTTACTCTCTCATACTCGACTAGGGGCTGTTAAAATGCTTTTTGCAATTCACTAAACCCATTTAGTGATTCTGAATGTTTTTTCTGAAAACTTTTTCTGAATCCCTAAATGGGCTTAGAAATGATTACATTACCAATTTGCAGTTAGGAATAGTTGTGTTTGGGATATCCCTTCCAAGCTGAGAGTCAATGAGCTATGTTTAAATCACCAGAATTCCAGTTTCAAACCATGGATCTGTTACTGGCTCCCAAGTTGAGGTGGTAACTGATTCACAAAGGGAAAGGATCTTCTTTGGACTCCTTCCTCTTTGGAATCGTGGGGGCAGCTCCTAAGGAGCAGGCAGTGTCCAGGGAACCACTGCCTGCCCTTACTGAAGTTTTTCAGAATGGGAAAAACATTTTTAAAGCCCATTTCTTTTAAGAAACAGACCTGTTTTAGGAAAAAAATCATCCATTTTGAAATACTTTTACATGTATAAGGAGGTTTGCTGTCCATTGCATGCCACCATCCCTGTGAAGGAAGCCAATCTGAGGGAGTCACAATTTGCAAACTGCCTAATGAATTATAATTAAACAGCTTAATCTGTGACCCCATCTGTTTCCTTATTTAGTGAACCTACCTATTAGTATATAGGTATGTTTCCAAATTAATTAACTGGTCACAAAGTTAATTTGCTGTCGCTTTTTGCAACCAGTGCAATACTACAAAGGGCTTAAGATCCCCTCTCCAGTTTACCCTACTCCACCACTTGTATAGGCTTATCACCTAAAGAGCTCTTACATAGAGTGCCCAGTAGGCGAGGAGTGCAAAAGATAATGACAGTTAAATCTCATTTAATTTGCAACACAACTACATTTTCTTAAAACAATCAGATAGCAACGGTAGTACCATGCATCATGAACGACTTGAAATCCAACTGCTTTCCTATGTGTAAAATCAACAGCATATAAGGCACAATTTTCTACTTAGTCACACAAACACGCTCTCTAAATAACTTTAAAAGTAATTTAGGTAACTCTAGATTCCTGTCATTAGTTAGCAATATAATATTTGAAATTGTTCCCCCATCACCAGAAAACTTCCTCAAACATCATTTAAGTGCTTTACTGCAACATAACTTGCAGGTGAACTTGAGCATGATGACTGTTTTGCACTCTACTTTTAACCTTTGTCTTAAAACATATATTACACCTTCTTGGTTTAATCTTTTTGATCACAAGAACATTTTAACAGCAAGCCAACTCATAGGTTTAGGTTTCTGTTAGAAATTGGGCCTTTAGTTGGCAGATGTATGCACCCTATCTAAGTGGTGACCACAATCCTAGTCAGGGTAAGTCACAACACAACCTAAATTATTCTGTGCTCACTCTCCGGTAGCTTTCCAAAACACCACAAAAGGTACTCAACGTCAGTTTAGGTAAATAGATAATATTTATCTGAATAAAATAAGTCAAAAAACACAAAAGTCCAATATGCACAAGTCACAATATTACTTTTTAGAGTTTTAAATGAGTCTTAATCCACAAGAATCAGTGGTTGTATCCTTTTAGTACATAGTACGTGGGATGCATCAAAAATAACAATGCGGAGGGTTGCAGGGGAGGAGATGCTTCAGAAATTAAAGCAATGCATTGGTTTTTCCGGTTCAGCAAAGGCGATGCATCATTTATTTTTGTGCGGCAAGGTGATGTGTTGATTTCCAGGAGCTCAGCCTTGGTTCCTCACTGTGGGGCAGGGATATTTTGACACCAAGGGACAAGGCTTGGAAATCCAGAATGCGCTGTTAGGATGCAGCAGGTGCTGCGTCGATCCGGTAGGCAATGTGGCAATTTCAATTTTTGCAGGTGTTGCATCTATTTTCTGACGTGCTGGATTTTCTCTCTTCGGTGAAGTCTTTGATTGCCCTGAAACTTCAGAACAGGAGGCAAGCTCTGTTCGAGCACTTGGAGAGCACTTGTGGGGGAAGGCAGAGTCCTTCCAGCAAAGTCAGGGGCAAGCAGGAGAGCAGTTCTTCCAGAAAAGCAGTCCAGATGAGTCCTGTGGGCAGCAAGGCAGTCCCCCTGACAGAGTCCGGTTGAAGGTCCAGAAGTGTCTGATTTGGTTGGGTCACAGACCCAGTGTATATGCCCAAATGTGCCTTTGAAGTGGAGGCAACCTCAAAGAGTGATTTGAAGTGCACAAGTTCCCCTTTCAACCCAGCCCTGTTTGCCAGGAGCCCTGTGGGTGGTTATCAGACCTTTGTGTGAGGGCAGGCCACTGGCATTCAAAGTGTAAGTGAGAGCCCCTCCACCCTTCCTGCTGAAGAGTACCAATTAATATGCAGATGAATGCAGATGCAGCTGAGTGTCCTGTGTTTATTGCTGCTTGGGTGGAATGCACAAGAGGAGTTGTCAACCAGCACAGACCAGACTTGGATTAGAGACAGCCTGTAAGGCACAGAGAGCAGTAAGTGCAGAGAAATGTCTACTTTCTACAGGGGAATTTCTAAAATAGTAATGTAAAATCCAACTTCACAAATAAGTAGGACTTCTCACTACCATTACAACCATACCAAACATGGCAAGTCTATTCCTGTCAGATCAGAAATTCCAACTCGAAGTGGCAGTTAAAATGCACACACAGGCCTTGCAATGGCAGACCTGAGACATGGTTGAGGAGCTACTTATGTGGGCTACTAGTAGCATTTAATTTGCACACCCTGGGCACATATAGTGCTCTTTACTAGGGATTTCTAGGTAAATTAAATGTGCCAATTGGCTATGAGCCAATGTTGCCATGTTTAGAGGGAGAGCACAAGCACTTTAGCACTGGCCAGCAGTGGTATAGTGTGCAGAGTCCTAAAATCAGCAAACAAATGAGATCAGAAAAATGAAGGGAGGCAGGCAAAATGTTGGGGGAAGACCACTCTTAGGCAGTCAGGTATAACAGTTTCTATGAATACAGCATGCAGACCCCTTCCTGGTAGCAGACAAAAAGATGATCAGTGGGCTTTTGGGGATGATGAGGGGAAAGACGACAGAGCGGATGAATTTGTAGGTGCAGCTTAGGGCTGGGCTGGGGGTAGGCCACAGATTATTGCAGAAGGGAGTTGGGGAAATTGTGACTTTGTACTTCACAGTGGTGGAAGGTGGCTCAGAGCAGGGAAACGTGAAAGGCTGTTTTGCTCTCAGGTGCCTCTTGAAGCAGCTGGAACATTCTCCAGTGGCCCAAAGGGCCCCGAAATCATTGTTTTTCGATCTATTTATTATCTCTCCTAGCAGCACACTTGCTAAAGTTTGAAAATTTAAAAAATAATAATAAGATTGTGCAATTCCTGCAACATCGCATCTTCTCAGACTTTTACTTATTCTGCGACACTGCAACAAATCTATCCCATTTGCACAGTGTTTCATGAAGTCATTTTCATGAAAAGGTAAATTAGAAAAATACAGTTGCGTGCCTACCATATACCCAGCAAACATTCTTAAAATCAGCAATACACGGGCAAAGGTTCCAGAGCATGACAAACAATTCCCGTTTGCAAATCAGACGTGCAAATTGCACAACTGCTTGTCCGTGAAAGAGTTGCAATTTGTGATGCTGCTAATGTACTAATAGGTTACATTGCAAATGGCTCATTCAGACAGGATTGCAATACCACTTGCATGATGATTAATAAATATACAGGTTACTATTCGATACCAAACCCCAACCCCATGATTGGCTGTGAAAGCAGGGATGGTGGCCTGCAAGGGAAATTATAACCCCATATTTGCGTTTGCATACTAAATAGATTTTTTTTTTTTTTAAACAGACCTTTTCAGTTAGAGGAACAGTTGCTGATCTACAAAACATGTTTCCAGTTTTGGGAGGAGTAGCATGAACCATTGGTTATGGGAATTACACACCTCCCCCTTTGAGGTGTCAATAGCTGATCGATAATTTCAATTTGGAACAAATGCCTCTTCACAACCCCTTCCTAATTTCCATCCATCACAAATCACAAAACCCCTTTTGTGTGTCAGAAAAGCTTTTCAGGCTCACAAAAAGGGTTCTGTGCATTCCAAAACACACTGGTGTGGTTGTAAATCCTGTGATTTAGGAGAATTATTTTGTACAGGGGCCCAGGTGCTCCAGGAAACTCAGGCTAACTAAACAGATGTGCATCAAATAATTTCAGAGGCAAGTCTCAGTGCTTTCTTCAGGAGCAGCGGTTTAGAGATGGTAGCCTTTAAAAACCATGTCACCCCAAATCAAGCTGAGATTCATTTTGCTGCTGCTTTTCAAAGAAACCCCCCTTCAGCATATGCTTGTTCTTGTCAAGGAATATGTGACTGATTCAAGTGATTGTTCGCTCTTCTCAGGCACATCCATAGATATTTTTATTGAGCACCTTTGTGTTAAATATGTATAGCAGGGTTGCATAAAAGGAATAAGCAGGGGATTTTCATGGAGCGTTTCAATGTTTTTTTTCGGCAAGACCAATGGAAGTGCAGGTAGGAGATATTTAAAAGCAAAACAACATATTTTTCATTAAAATATGATCATTTCTTAGAATAAAAACAACTTAAGACATTTGCATGGCAGTTCTCTATATGTGAACTGTGCACTTTCATGTTTGTATTTAATTGAATCCAGAATTTGACAAATAAGAATATTAATCTTAGGCTGACAAGTAAATGTTTTTCATTTGCATCCATTGAAGTGGTAGGTTACACGATACGAGCGTGGTTTTGGCCAGGGAATATGCTATTGCACTCCCTACTGTCGACAGTGTTATGTCAATTAAAGCTTTAAAAGTCAGGTGTTCTTCGTTAGGAAGAGCAGAGAGATGCCAGGTGAGGATTTTTTATATATGTTTTGACAAATGCCAACATTTTTGGATCAGGTTATGATTGAAGGGATTGTAACCTCCCAAGGAAAACGCCAGGAATGCCCTTGATGTGGTAATATGGGAGGGCGCTGAAATGCCAGCCTAAATCGTTTGATTCTGCAGAATAACTGGGCATATTAGTGAAGACCAGGCGCTGCTGCTGTCTTGCATCACAAGCATGCTATTTATATGTCATTTTATTGGACTGCTGGATGCCAGCTGGGAAATAGAAACTAGGCTGGAAATGAATGGCTCAAGGTAAATGGAAATTTCTATTATAACAGAGAGTGTTTGAAAAACTGATTCGCAGCCCTAATATTTTGTGTAAAGATTGGGGCGTGGCATGGGTGTCAGTTCTCCAAAATGCCAGGGGTAGCGGAAGCGACATCACGCGCCCTTTGACCTCCACTTTCGTTCACAGGCACATTCTTACACATATACACAAATTCACACTTACACACACACTCTCACATGAACACACTCTCACCCGCAAACATGCACACAACATACATTTTAAAGTATTTTTAGTTACCTGAGGCAGCGCCAAAATCTAATGTCACCCCAGGGGTGACATAAAGGTTTCCCAACGAGGAGAAATGCTTATTTTGCCACACACATTGAAAGAGCAAATCACCCTTTCAGATTGTTTTTGTGCAGGAAAGTGTTCCTTCTTGCACAAAAACAATCTTCCTCTCAACACAGCCATCCTTGCACTACGGTGAAAGGGTGGCTGCGTTGGCGCACTGCAGCAAATTTAGCGCTGGCACAGGGGGTAACACAGGGGTACGCCGTATTCTTGTAAATATGGTGCATCCCTGCATTTTGAAAATGACGGTGCACAATGCTGCCAAATTCTGCCCAGTGCAGTGCACCACGATTTGCCCTTCAATCTGGCCCTTCATCTTAATAAACTAAGGTCCTGATTTAAGACAAAGTGGCGCAGTATGTACCCTATTTACAGGAATACAGTGCAGCCTGGCGTGTTCCCCTGCACCAGCGCTAAATTATCCTTGCACCATAGTGCAAGGGTGTCTGCGTTGAGGGGATAGATTGTTAATGTGCAGGCATGTGCCCTTCCTGCACATAAACAATCTATTAAGGCACATTTGACACGTCTATGTGTGCTGCAAAATGCAGCACACATGGAAGTACCAAAGCGTAATTTCGGAATGATTGTTTATGTGCAGGAAGTGACATTTTCCTGCAGATAAACAATCATCTCTGTCATTTTGAATCTTCTATGTGTGCTGCAGAATGCAGCACACATAGAAAAAGCAAAAACAAGGAGGAAATAAAAGCATTTCTCTTCGTTTTGCCGTGCTAACGCCACCCTAAGGTGGCATTAGTTTTTGTCGCTGCCTCAGGTTTATGACAACTCATAAATCTGAGGCAGCATCAAAAGCAATGGGTGTTGTGAAGGAACACCCACTGCAACACCCATTGCATGCCCCACTGATGCAGAAAACTGTGTCGGAGGGGCCCACATTTACAAGGAGGTGTAATGCCAAAAAGTGGCTTTACACCTCCTTGTAAATATCAAGCAGTGGTTAGTGCCACTGGAGTATCACGAAAAGTGACGCTCCATTGGCGTTAGTGGCTGTTATATCTGCCCCTAGGTTTTGCAGGGTTTCTTTCGAAATGCTCTTTTTAACTTTTTTAATAGAAACTAATTCAGTTTCAAGAACTCTAAAAAGTTGGAATCGTTTTAAGAATCATTTGACAGAGCAGGCAATTACCAGGTTTAGAACTTTGCCATATCGCTGGAACAAATAAATGTACATTTGATAACTGCAAGTGTTCAAGACGATGGCCGTTCAAGTTGACTACAAAAAATGTGCCTCTTAGCGCTGCCCTGATGCCACCATGTATGCACCATATTTAAAATATGGCACACCATGGCAGTAGTCAGGGGACTAGCATCAAAATTTTTGACGCTAGTCCAGCGCTTTGCAGAATTAGAGTCAAAACTTTTTACACTAATCCTGAAAACCACCCAGAGGCCCATTGTAGCCAATGAAAGCCTCCTTTTAATCTGAGCGGGCGTCAAAAGTGCCCAAAAAATGGCACAAGGAAATCTCTTAGATTTCCTTACCCCATTTTTTTGGCTCCCCTTATGGGGGAATGCCCCCTTTGTATACATTATGCCTGGCGCAGGCATAATGTAGCGCAAAGGGTTACAAAGTGGCCCAGTGCATGCATTGAGCCACTTTGTAAATATGGTGCTGAGTTTTCGTCCTTCTAACACCACATTAGCGTAAAAACATCATGTTATGGTGGCATTTGAATGGCACTAGGGGCTCTTAAATATGCCCCATAGGTTTTTAAGTAAGTATCGCATATTTCAATGGATAAGAGCCTGATTTAGAGTTGTGTGGTAATGGAAGAGTCTCATATTCCTGGGAAAGCTGTAAATGCAGAACAGAATCCGCCAGTGGCATTTCTTACACCACAAGGGCAGTCTGGTGAAGGAAATTAAGAGGGTTCTCATTTGTATTTAGCACTTTCTCCAGAAGTTGTATTATTTTTCATTACCACCCAACTGTATATCAACACTGAGCCTTGTCCCCCTCAATAATAGTTCTCTTCAGAAAAAAACAATCAAAACAAAAAAACACTGGCAATAGACAAAGAGACTGTATTCCATACCTGAGACACTCGTTTACATGGAAATGGCATCATTGGTATCCTCTGGGCCTTTCGGCGTGTTTCATATTTTGGCCTGATTTTAAAAACATTACAGGCACATATATCACTTATAGCCCCTAATATGTTGTTGTAAAGTTTATTGTTTAGACTTCATTAATCTACTGAGGGCCTAATTTAGAGTTAGGAGACAGGTACCCCATCATAAATGTAACAGATATCCCGTTCACTTTTTTACAAGTGCATGATACAGTAGTGTACGTGTAATAAGGCATCCAGGATACCCATAGTATCTCTCCGCCAGGCCCTAAATGAGGCCGTAAGTCATTGATTACTGGTGCTGTGTTAAATTGGGACACCGTCGTACACCTATGTTTGCACGGTATGATGTCACAAGTGCAAATTGGTCAGAGTTTTCTGCATCCTTCTGAGGTTTCCAAAGATAACTATTGAAAGGGAAACCCATTCCATATTTACTGGTTAAAATAACATTTAAATACTGGCACATGCAGATTCTGCTGCAAAAATCACCAAAATCTGCAGGATATTTCCTCAATAATTGGCCAAAACTCATAATAGGTGCAATTTACTTCTGAACCTGAGGGTACTGAAATGCAGTCTGTGCGACAACTCTCACTCCAGGTGTTACCAATGTTGGTGTATCTTCTCATCTACCAGGAGTACGAATGGCAGCGGCGACGACCATGGTGAGCAAAGCACCTACAACACAGGGGGGGAGAGAGTGACACACACACATGCAACACGCAAGACCCCCACCTTCGCCCACAACAACATACACACAAATACATGCAGCAACATTACATATACACCCTTCCACCCCCTGGAAGAACGCAAGGACAAAAGGAAATGATGGTAACCAGGGTAATCATGAAAAATCAGATAGTCAAAATTCTGTATATACAAATATGTACACCAACTACACAAGTCCGGATAGTGTACCAATCATTGTCCGTGGACCACTGGGCCTAAAATGCATGTGCGAAGCCTTCACTAGATACCTGAATGGAAACTGAGAGAATGCTGCTGGGGCATCATACGGAAAATATACAGGCACCTCAGGGGGAGGAGGGCCACCTCAGCCAGATGAAATCACAACGCTACTGCTGCACGAGGGAGCTCCATGCCCATTGTTGTATCCTGGGGAGTGCAAAACCACAGTCTCACAAGTCTCTCCAGTGGGTGGTTTGCCCACTGCTTTATGCTGGGGAGTGCAAAGCCACAGTCTCTCAAGTCTCTCAAGTGGGTGGTTTGCCCACTGCGTTATCCTGGGGAGTGCAGAGCCACAGTCTCTCAAGTCTTTCCAGTGGGTGGTTTGCCCACTGCTTTATCCTGGGGAGTGCAAAGCTACAGTCTCTCAAGTATCTCAAGTGGGTGGTTTTCCCACTGCTTTATCCTGGGGAGTGGAAAGCCACAGTCTCCCAAGTCTTTCCAGTGGGTGGTTTTCCCACTGCTTTATCCTGGGGAGTGCAAAGCCACAGTCTCTCAAGTCTTTCCAGTGGGTGGTTTGCCCACTGCTTTATCCTGCGGAGTGCAAAACCACAGTCTCTCAAGTCTCTCAAGTGGGTGGTTTGCCCACTGCTTTATCCTGGGGAGTGCAAAGCCACAGTCTTTCAAGTGGATAACAGTCTCCACTGGTTCTGGAGGGGGCCTGGTGCCCAGGGTGCTTCATCCTGCCAAGGACTGAGGTAGTGGATGTATCTCGCCACTGGTTCTGGAAGGGGCATTGTGCCCAGAGTGCTTCATCCTGCCAAGGACTGAGGTAGTGGATGTATCTCTCCACTGGTTCTGGAGGGGGCCTGGTGCCCACAGTGCTTCATCCTGCCAAGGACTGAGGTAGTGGATGTATCTCTCCACTGGTTCTGGAGGGGGCATTGTGCCCAGAGTGCTTCATCCTGCCAAGGATTGAGGTAGTGGATGTATCTCTCCACTGGTTCTGGAGGGGGTCTGGTGCCCAGAGTGCTTCATCCTGCCAAGGACTGAGGTAGTGGATGTATCTCTCCACTGGTTCTGGAGGGGGTCTGGTGCCCAGAGTGCTTCATCCTGCCAAGGACTGAGGTAGTGGATGTATCTCTCCACTGGTTCTGGAGGGGGCATTGTGCCCAGAGTGCTTCATCCTGCCAAGGACTGAGGTAGTGGATGTATCTCTCCACTGGATCTGGAGGGGGCATTGTGCCCAGAGTGCTCCACGTGCAGTGTGGTTGGTACAATTCCCTCACCTGGGTGTGTGTGCCACGAGATTGGCGAGGTACAGGTAGCATGATACGCCATGGAGGCAGAGACATACCCCACACTGCTGCAGCTTCGCCTTTCACCTGCAGGTGCAAACAGTGATGGAAGTCATGCCTCATGGAAGCTGCCCAGGGTCCAGGAACTCTCTTCCAGCCTCGGACGACTGACCACTGGGCATGGTAGACATGTCAGCGGTGGTGCCATTGTCCGAGTATGTCGCGGGGCCGGTGCGGTGCTTGCGTCGGTGTCTGTGGCGGTGGTGCTTGTGGAGGTGTCTGTGGCGGCATTGCTGGCGGCGGTGCATGGGTCAGCACCTGCTGAGGGTCACAGCAGGACGTCTCCTGCATCCTCGGATGGCTGCCCACTGGAGAAGAGGCTGGGGACTGTCGCCGAGGTTGTAGACATGCCGGTGGCAGTGCAGGTGGTGGTGCAGGTGACGGTTGTGGTGGCGGGGCAGCTAGCGGTGTTCGCCGGCGTACAGGTTGGTGTGGTTGTGGACAGAAGTTGTGACAGTGGTCCCTCAGTCGGTGCCACCATGCCCTCTACTGACCTGCTCTTCTGCTTTTGGCCATTCCCCACCTTTGATGGTGCTACAGTTGTCTTGCCACTATCCCCTTTTATTTCTGCTGAGCCCTTGGTGGCTGGTAGTTTCGGCTTCTCCCTCCAGGATGCGGCCACCTTTTTCACCTTGGCATGTGGCGGAATGTCCTTGCCCTCACTACGTGGCACACTGGCAGCCCTGATGGGTGGCGCACTCGATGACCCGGCAGTTGCTGGCACCAATGTGCCGGGGATTCGGTGGCTGAGGTGCTGGGCTGGGACCTGGAAAGCCTGGCCCTAGGGGAAGGACGGGGGAGGGGAGGTGAAGGGAAGAGGTCAAAGTTTGCCAGGAAAGGTTTTTTAGACACACTGGGATGGGAAAATGGAGGGGGTTTGGGAGTGGAGGAAGAGGTAGTGGTTGTAGGAGGTGTACGTCTGCTGAATTTGGGTGAAGGTGCATGGGCTAGAGGCTGTTGTGAGGTGGGTGTCTGTTGGGTGGGTGTGTGCCTGCGTTTGTGTAGTTTGGGAGGAGGGCTCACAGACACACTGGGAGAGGACACAGGGGATGTGTGAATGGAAGTGGGGGTGGTGATTGCACGTGAGCGGTGTGTGGTGATGGGCGTGCTGGTGATGGAGGTAGTGGATGCAGGTGTGATTGGAGACGAGACAGGGAGGGAGGAGGAGGACGTGGTGGGGGGACACAGTGGAGACAGTGGATGTTGGTGTGTCTGCATGGGGATGGTGCTTGTGTGAGTGCCTGTGGGATGTGTGGTGCTTATGTTTGCCTGAGCCACTCTTGTGTGTTGATGTGTGTGCATGCTGGACTGATGGTGTGCTTGGGATAGGCTGAGGTACCGGGGATTGGGTCTGGGTGGAGGAAGTTGGAGGGGGGAGGCTGGACACAGGGACAATGGCTGCCATCAGTGCTGACGCCAGAGCCTGAAATGCTCTCTCTAGGGCCGCCTGCCCAGAATGAATGTCCTCTAGGTATGCATTTGTTTGTTGCAAATGCCTCACAACCCCTAGATGGCATTCAAAATGGTAGATTGCCCAACAGTGAGGGACCTCTGGAGATCAATAGCCTCCGCACTGAGGACAGCAGGGCTGACTGGGGCAGGACCTGAGGTGCCTAGGGCGAAAGAGATGCCCACCCTCCTGGGTGAGCGGGCATGGGACACACGCTGAGGGGCTGCTGGGAGGGTGGTGCTGGTAGGGGGGGTGGCGGCTGTACCTGTTGATTCGGTGGGCACAGAGGTGCCCACCACCGCAAGGGAGCTCCCATCAGAGGAGGAGTCGCTGTCACTGGTGTCTGCTCCTTCTCCCCGCTGTGGAGCTCCCCTTGCCCTCCATCCCACTGGTGGCTTCAGACTCCATTGCTTCACCCTTCAGGGCGAAGTGGGTTCCAGCTCACTCCTGCTCCAGTGCCAATCCTCCTCCGCCTGATGATGCTATTGCACACAAGAACAAGGAGACCACAAAAAGGGGGGGGAAGACAGAAAAAAAACATGTTCAGTGTATGCAACACCACTACCGTTGGCAGGCACAACACACAGGGAGCAGCCCTCTGCACCATGCCATGCACTAACAGTTCCTAGAAATTTCACCTGACCATAGGGTACGAGGCCTAAGCCCAATTGCTGCACACCTGGAAGTCACAGGAGCCTGACTAGGTGTAGATGGCTCTTACCACTAGTGGGATTGGGGTGCCACATAGCCTGCCTCACAAGGGACCTTGCCTACCAAGTACGCCCTGGCCTAGGGGAACCCACTGCCCACCTCTCCCACCCAGACACCTCGTTATGCGCGCAGAGTCAGCTGAATGAGAGTGTACTCACCCCCTTGTGGCTGCTGTGATGCCCTCAAGTGCCCATCCAACTCCGGATATGCCACCGCCAGGATCCGGGACACCAGGGGGGGTCATGGTGCGACAGGCATCCCTTCTACATTGGGAGGCCATCCCCAGCTGGGCCTCCGCCGTCTTCTTGCTCCAGCGGCGCAGGTCCTCCCATCTTTTACAGCACTGGGTGCTACGGCTGTGGTAGACCCCCAGGGTCCGGACGTCCTTGGCGATGACACGCCAAATACCCTTCTTCTGGTGGGCGCTGACCTAGAGGAATGGTTCAGGGGGAAAGGAAATTACTCACCCATCCAGACCGTCATAGTCATTGCCCACCAGTTCCCACCCATGCCCTGATGTACATACACTCACCATCCACACATGCAGGCCTCAGCCCCCCCATGTATCTTCCATCCACACCACTCAAAGCATGCATTGCCCATGCAGCGTGCTCACAGTGTACTCACCTGTTTGTCTGGAGTACCGTACAGTTGCGTGTACTGGGGGAGGACCCCATCCACTAGTTTCTCCAACTCCCCCAAATTGAAGGCAGGGGCCCTTTCCCCAGACACTGTAGCCATCGTCGCTTCCAGACACAGGTCACAGCAGCACCTGCAGTGTAGGTACTCTCCTGTTGAAGGTCAGGTATCAAGTGAGTGAACAGACAGAAAATTACGATCACGTCCGCGGCGGTGCGTACCGTCACCACCGGCGTACATCGTCATTGGCTCCTGGGACCCATAGGGCCCAATGTTAACCAATGCAGAAATGTGCTGCAGTTTTCGACCGCCCACCGCGACGGTGTACAATGCCAGTTCAGTTACCTCATATCCCCTTGTCCCACCTTACAGGTCAGGCAGCCACCATTTCAGGGAGCCACATGGCATGGAAAAAAACTGCGTCACACCTATCTAGGCCGGGTAAACAGACAGATACCGGCACATAGCGGATTACTAACGTTTCTGCAAATAACACATTGTGATACCTCAGTGTTGGATGACTCTCTGCTCGCTGGTCTCCTCCATAGGGCACATCTGCTGGGGGAGGTGATGAGATGGCGGCATCCTCCGGTGTACAGACTCCTGGTGGACCTGTCGACAATGGAAGAGAGACACATCATAATCACATACAGACTTGATTGTGCAACAATCCTAGAACTGTGTGCCCAGTTGGAGCCAGACCTAATGTCAGCTATCCGCCATCCCACAGGGATACCCCCTCGAGTGCAGGTCCTGTCTGTACTCCATTTCCTGGCCAGTGGGTCTTTTCAAACAACAGTGGCCATGGCATCAGGGATGTCTCAGCTAATGTTCTCTAACGTGTTGTCCGCCCTGCTGAAACACATGCGCAGCTACATCATTTTCCCTCAGGTGGGGGATTTGCCCACAGTGAAAGGTGACTTCTATGACCTGGGACATATCCCCAAAATCATTGGTGCCATTGATGGTACACATGTGGCATTTGTACCCCCGCAGGAATGAACAGGTGTACAGAAACCGGAAGAGCTACCATTCGATGAATGTGCAGATTTTGTGTTTGGCAGACCAGTACATCTCCCATGTCAATGCCAAGTATCCTGGCTCAGTGCATGACGCTTACATTTTGAGAAATAGCAGCATCCCTTATGTGATGGGGCAACTCCTGAGGCACTGTGTGTGGCTAATAGGTGAGGCTAAGGTCCCAATACAGTTGACATAGTTGTCTGGGTATGGGGTTGTCCCTAAGGGTTATTGTGTGTCCCCGACATTTGCAGGTGACTCTGGTTACCCCAACCTGTCATGGCTACTGACCCCAGTGAGGAATCCCAGGACAAGGGCAGAGGAACGCTACAATGAGGCACATGGGCGAATTAGGAGGATAATAGAACGCACCTTCCGGTGCCTCCATCTGACAGGTGGTTGCCTATACTACTCACCGAAGAAGGTGTGCCAGATAATCGTGGCCTGCTGTATGCTGCACAACCTGGCTTTGTGACGCCAGGTGCCTTTTCTGCAGGAATGGGTCAGATGGTGGTCTTGTGGCAGCTGTGGAGCCTGTGGACAGTGAAGAAGAAGAGGCAGAAGAAGAGGATATCGACAACTGAAACAACATCATCATGCAATACTTCCAGTGAGACACAGGTAAGAAGATGTAACTGCTTCCCACATCTCATACTATTGTTGGAGCTAGCATAAGTCTGTAATTTTCACTCAGTGTATGGAAACTGACTTGTCACTTTCACAGATCTGGGTCCCACTTTGTGCCCTCTGCTATGTTTACTCCTGGCCTACAGCTCTGTTACACTGGTATGTGAACAAGTAAATTGACATTGCTATATTCCATAGATATTGCAATTACACATTTGTGAAAGCACAGACTGACTCCAGATTGTTTTGTGATTGAAGTGTGTTTATTCCTGTGCAAATAAGTGGAGGGGTTGTAAAATGGGCTGGGGTGATGGTAGAGGTATGTCCATGGCAGAGTCCAGTCTATTTATTTCACAGGTGCATTGTCCAAAGGGGCATAGGAAGTGGAGCAATGGCAGTTTAAGGATGGACAGGGTGACATAGTGGGACGGAAGGGTGACATTCAGGGGGTTCTTATTTCCTGGCGGGGTCTTGGCAATGCTCTCTGTCTTGTTCCTGGATCTCAGGGACCATTTGCAGGGTGGTTCTCCATCTGCAGGGTGTGGAGTGCTGTGTAATAGCAGCATCCTTGGCTATGTTACAACATGAACATAACTGGCTGTTGACAATTTTGGGGGAGAACCCACTAATATGCTTGCAGATGTTCCTCTTCTAATGTAGGTGACAGCTCTTTCGCCTTAAAGCTGAGTCTGCTCACTCAGATCCTACATCCCACAATAATGCACACACAAGATATAATGATGCACACATGAAGACGTGCTCCATCATGGAGAGAACTTTCTGTTTGCTGGAAAGCATATTTCGTTGCTTGCACGTTTCAGGGGGTGACATGGTATACACAGCAGGAAACAATGGCTGCATCTTTGTGATGTTCTGTATGTTCTACAATGTGGCTGTCCGGTGGTAAATACTGCTAACTGCAACAAGCTGTAACACACATGACGAATGCTTTGTAGCAGGAACATAGTGCTAATGTCCTATTGCCTGGCGCACACACAAAGTTGAATGAATGCATGCAAACTGGTGCGCCTGCCGCAATCTGTTTAGCGGGTGCGGCAGGGGCGGGACGCGGCAGCATTAAAGCCACACTTGCCTGGCAGGAAACTGCTTAGCGTTCTGGCTACCTGTCTGCAGTTCCTGCCGTCAGGCACTTTCCTTCCGTTTCTGGATCACAGCACGCCTGGTCAGCGTTGTCGGTGGTTTCTTCATCGGTGCACTATGCACCTGCATGAAATATTTTT
Source organism: Pleurodeles waltl (assembly GCF_031143425.1). NCBI lineage: Eukaryota > Metazoa > Chordata > Amphibia > Caudata > Salamandridae > Pleurodeles > Pleurodeles waltl. The sequence continues at coordinate 175,725,933 of NC_090444.1, read as the reverse complement.
GCGATGTACTTATCTGATATTGGCATCCTTCATCAGGGACCTTCGTTGCCTAGGCTTTGAAGTAAACTTCCCTGTAGATTCTAACAGGATGCATTAGTGCTGGTTCTGGACTAGGGTGACCACCTGGCATTGAAGCAAATTCTGGACAGGACTGTAAAAAATTCAGGACAAAGGGTCAAAATTCAGGACACAAATTCAGGACAAAGGGTCAAAATTCAGGACAGAAATTCAATAACAACCGTCAGTTTTACAGACACACACAAGAGAGGCCATGCCTCACTATTTTGTCAGTGCATTTATTAACTGTTTTTTAACCTAACACTATTTATTAACTGTGGTCTTTTTGTGATTGCCTCCTGGTATGCTACACTCAGGTGTCACATTACGTCCTTGTTCAGTAGCGTAGGCCAGTCACCAAGGCCATCCCCCCTACCCAAATCTACTGATTCTTTCTTGAAGAGAAAGTAACAGCAACATTTTGATTATGTTTCTGAACATTTTAAAACCCCTGGCAAACAGTTTGGGAAACATTAAGGTAATAAACTTTATGTTAGTTTAAACAAATTTAACAAAAACATCTGGCTTACCCCAACTGCCCATGGACTTTCAACCTAATTGTTTTTTAAAGAGTCAGGTGTGTGCGCCAGTCTCACACCTAATGTCAGGATGTGAGGTACCCACAACATGTCTGTAGTCTCACAGCACTAGACTGTATATCTGGGACTACATTTATCTCAGAAATGGGAGCTCAGACTGCCAATCAAAGATAATAAAAGAGGAGGATGAAATTGAGATCAAATGGGAGATCCACGGCAAGTGAGTCAAAGGGTTGTTGCTCAGAACTGGATAGATAAGGAAGAGAAGAACAAGGTGGGACAATTCCTAAAATCAGACTAGATGGATCCACAAAGACTATCAGGGGTATTGGGTACCTAGGGAGTTGTCTCTGCACACAGGTGAGAAACAGAAGAGCCACTGTCAAGTGGTTGAAGAAGCAACACCCATCCACCTTGGCAAACTCTTCTGGTGCAATGGTCTGCTGTTCGTGCTGTGAAGTGTGAGCAGGGGCCAAACCCCTTGCAAGGTTGTGCAAGGCAATTGCCCGCTTTGTCCATGTCTTTAAATGGTTTTGAAATTGAGCAAAAGCCAAACTAGTGATCTGGGTTATCCCTAAGTGTCAAGTACACATAGAATCTTCAAGATATTTGGGACGTAAATTGCACAAACAAACTGTAAAAAAATGTAAAATATAATTTGTGTTTCTTTAACGTATGGCACTGTTTTCCCCTTTATATAGAATTAGATCTCAGATTGAACTGGGAACCAGTTACGTTTCGATACCTAGTGATTAATATTTACCATTCTCCCACTGATTTCCAGGATCGAAATCTCAGCAGAGCATCACGGTCCATCCAAGCCCAGTTTGCTTTTAGGTCTTCTCTTCTGCTTTCTGTAGTGAGCCAAGTGGCACTAGTGAAGATGGTGTGCTACCCCAATGATAGTATTATTTCGCAAACCTTCTCCTGCTCGTCCTTCATTCCTTCTTCAGCTATGCCACACATCTGATTTGGTTGCTGCGGTGCCATCGGGTAGCTCTTTCCACTATAAAGCTACCTGTGACTGGGGGTGAATTAGGCCTTCTGCTCTTGGAACGCTATTATTCAGCTGCACAGGTCCAATGGGTGGCTCGCTGGCTTTCTGCCCACCTCCCTGCATGAGATGGGGTTTATCAGTAAAGACTTTTAAGGAGGGCTTAATGCACTGCTCATTGTTTCCTACTGACCATTCTACAGATCACCATCCGGGGTTATCATGCACAGCTTTCTCTTGCCTTGCTGGAACCTGTAAAGCCACTGACACAAAGAAATCCTGTGCTCCTGCACTACCTTTGCTAAGCCTTCCCACTCGCACAGGACGGCTGTGCTCAGAGCAACTCCATCAGTGGCATGCTGCAGGTACCTTAAAATTGGGGGATTTGTTTCTGGATGACGAGCTACTAAATTTCCAAACCCTTATGGTAGACTACCATCTTCACCCAGGTCAACTCCTTACTAACAGCCACCTTAAATAATCATTAAAGCCCTATTTCATGTCTGCCACCTAGCACTGACCCTACAGGAGGTGTGCCAGAAGGTCTACACCATAGGTACTGGTGGCAAACTGATAGAATAGATGTGCAGACCTTTGCTGTGACATGGAAACCACTCCGGGCCTTCTCGTCATACTACCTGGGTGATTGATTTGGCCAAACCTCTGCAAGGTACGGACTAGAGTAAAATACTGGACTTTCCCCACAATGTATCCCACGGCTGTCACTTTAAGCACATTCAAAGTGCTTCCTTGGGAATGCACTCTGCCCGTTGCTTGCCATTGGCCTTGTGGTTTGTAACTCACATTTTGTTGATTTCAATTTGCTGGCTTTATTTGTTTTAGGCTATGCAGCTTGAGTTCATTCCTTCCCTTGCGCAAACCTTATTTACACTATCCTTCCGAGTGCTCCCTTTCGTTAAACAGGCCTGTAAATCTTGGTCTTATCTCATCACATTTGTCGTGCACTCAAAGAACAAAATCAAATGTCAGGCTCTGATTTCTGTGGGAACTAAGTGTTTACTCTTCTTTCTCTGACTTCAAGGTGAGAGGATTTATGCGACAATCTAGCTGGATACTGGGGTTAGAAAATAGTTTTTTCTATCACATGACAACATTTAAATAAACTTCAGAATATATCAGAATTACGAGTACAAATGAAGCACATTTTTGTTAATCCTTAACTGTGCTGGAAACAAATATCTTTATATGATTAAAAAAATCATTGCATTAGGTGATGTAATTTCCACATATCATGGTTTGTGAATAGTTTGATTTGAAAAACTGTACGTCTGTGCAAATGTAATGATCATTTCAATAAAATATTTGTTGTTTAAAATGGCAATGTGTTACTACACTCCACTCTGCACCACTCCACACCACTGCACCCTACTCTGTATCACTCCACTTTACGCCACTCCATGCCACTGCACTGCACTCTTCTCCATTCTGAACCACTCCACATTTTGCCACTGCACTCTGCTACTTCACTCTATGCCTCGCTACTCTATGCCAATGCACTTTCCCCCTCTCTACACCACTGCACTCTGCTCCTCTGCATGCCATACCACTCCAGTCCAGGCAACACCAATTTAGTTCGCACAACTCCACTCTATGTCACTCTGCAACACTGCACTATATGCCACTGCACTCTAAGCTAATACACTCTATGCTAGTGCACTTTACTCTGTAACACTCAACTCTATGCCCCTGCACTCTACATCAATACACTGTACGTCACTTTAATCTAATCTGCATCTCTGCACTCTATGTCATGGCAATCTACACCACTTTACTTTATGCCATCACACTCTATGCCACTCTTTGCAACTCCATTCTACCCTGCACCTCTCCAAGCCACTTCACTCTACTGTGAAACAATCTACTTTACGCCACACTGCACTCTGTGCCTGAACCTCTCCACTCTATGCAACTGCACTCTACTTTGAAACAATCTATTCTACGCCACTGCACTCTACGCCACTCAGACCAGTGCACTCTAGTTCAATACACTCTACACCACTGCACGCTGACACTTTACTCTGCAACACTTCACTGGCCTCTACTATACTCTACACCACTCTACTCTGTACTACTACATTCTGCACCAATACACTCTATTCCACTGCACTCTATGCTACTCTACTCTGCCCCATGCCACTCTATGCCACTGCACTCTGTCAGTGCACCCTAAACAGCTGCACTGTATGTCACTGCCCTCTACTCTGCACCACGGTACTCTGCCACTTCTCTCTGTGCCACTCTACTCCACTTTACATCACTGCACTGACACTACTCTGCAACATTGCACTCTCCACCACTGTACTGTACACCAATCTACTCTGTACTACTGCATTCTACGCCACTGCAATCTATGCCACTACACTCTATGCCACTACACTCTGCATCACTCCACTCTACGCAACTGCACTCTACAACACTATACTCTACTCTGCACTGCACCACGCTACACTGCACTCTCTGCCACTCGAGTCTACTCTGCACTCTATGCCACTGTACCACTCTGCACTACTGCACTCTCTGCCACTCTACTCCACTGCAATCTATGCCACTATATTCTGTCCCACGCCAATCCATGCCACTGCACTCTAAACCACTGCACTGTACGCCAATGCACTCTAAAAAACTGCACTGTACCCCCCCTGCATTGTACTCTGCACCACTGGGCTCTACACCACTGCTCCTATGCCACTCTACTCCACTCCACCCCACTATGCCACTAACTTTTAGCCATGTTGAACAGCAGCCACTCTGGTGCATATCATGGCTAAAACACATTGGCAAAGCCAATAACTCTTACGTAAACAAGACCTATTGGCGTTGCCAATGTTTGTTAGTACTATGAGGTACAGAGATTCCTGAAAGGACTGTGAATGTGTAAGTCCTTATTTTAAATATGTATTCGATGCCTCATCAGGGGTAGTAAGCGCTATATAAATACAATGACATCCTAATATAGGCTGCTACAAAATGCGCAAATACAGTTCGGTTAAATAAAAAAAAAGTGCTTCTCAAATACAGATGTGAATAATATAAAAATGTTAGTATTAGGTATAAAATGTATTACAGTCCATTAAAACCACACACTCTACAGCTCACCATTACAGTACCTATCTAAAAGAAAATATCTTTGCCATCAGAAAGCTTCAAGTGACTCCTTTGATTCAATGCAGGTTTCCAAGCCCCTTTACATTAGCAGATTTACCAGTTATCCACATTTGCATTTCTTTAGGGAAGGAGACACCCTGGCAAGAAGGCCTTTTCTTATCTGTCTGCCCCTCCCTCAGAACACAGGAGGCTCCCTGCCCTTCATTCCAGCTGGGGAAACTGATCTGCCGGTAATTTTGCCCTGCCACCGTTGTCCTTTAGGTGAAAGGCTGAAATTACGGACAAATGCTGTCCGTGAAGACTTTCATCACGGACAACGGACAGCAGGGCAAAATTACGGGCAGTCCGTGAAATTTACAGACGGGTGGTCACCCTATTCTGGACATATAAGACATAGTACTATGGACTTAAAGAAAGAGTTTATAATTGATTTTTCTTTTTGTTTTTTTGTTCTGACATTTAGGGGGTTATTCTAACTTTGGAGGAGTGTTAATCCGTCCCAAAAGTGACGGTAAAGTGACGGATATACCACCAGCCGTATTACGAGTTCCATAGGATATAATGGACTCGTAATGCGGCTGGTGGTAAATCCGTCACTTTTCCGTCACTTTTGGGACGGATTAACACCTCCTCCAAAGTTAGAATAACCCCCTTATTATTGCCATGTGCGTAGATTTTAATAATGGTATGTAGAATCCTCTCATGAGTTTAGGGGGGAGGTTGGTTTCCTTACTTTGCTATCATATAGTACTTACACTGTTATATTTTTTCTAGAATTCACATTTAATCTTATGCAACCATTTATCACAATGGAAGAGGGGTTTCACTCAGGTATTATAAATGAGCATATCTGTTGTTTCAATATTACGCAAGTTATACTACATTTCTCTCATGGACATTTACTGACTTTTCCTGTCCTTTCTGTGTCACTCAGGAAGGCGTACAGGACTCAGTTGGGCACACGCACTTATCTGCACCACCTTTGAGGGACCTGTGTTTTTTCGCCCTTCCATCCCCTCTTTCCCCACTTATCCTAGATTGGCTTTGACAGTTGTTGGGCTGACTCGGTGGTGTGGAAAGTTGGGAACTCATGTCAGGAATTCCATATCACTTCTGCAAAAAAGTGAGGTGAGATCTGAGAGAATGCTAAGCCCACATCAAATGTTTGCCTGAGCGATATGGACGTATTGGATGTCACCTTAGCTGACTTGGGAACATCTTACAAAAAGAAACACAATCTTTTTCTTTGAGAGTAGATGCATTACAACATGGTGGTACCCCTAATCTTACTCCTGGGACTAATCAGGCAATCTCTTGGGATACTTTTTTCTTCTGCTGTTCCCCACTCCATCTGCTGTTGCTTCTGTTTCTGCGCCTTCAGTGATTCATGTCATAACTCCTCCATCTATTCCATTGGCACTACCTGAAAGGTACACAGGGGATCCCACAAAATACACCACATTCTTGAACCAGTGCCATCTGCATTTTCTGTGTAAGGCCTCTTGTTTTCCTACTGAACAATCTTAAGTGGCTTTTGTTTTGTCATATTTGGGGGTTATGGCAGCTACGTGGTCTATTCCCTTTGTAGAACGTAAAGATCTTTTACTGTATGATTACAATGCTTTTAAAAAAGAGTTAAGGAGACTATTTGATGGACATTCATTTATACAATTGTAGGAGGCTGTCTCTCTATGTAGTGTACAAAAATGATGTGCACTGTGCAGAGAGTCCAATCAACCCCACCTTGGTTTCCAGAGGTAAAAAACAGACCACCTAACGTTCTGTTTTTGTGTTAGTGTGGGCAAGCAGTTAGGCTTATCTTGGAGATGTGCTAAGCATTTGTTGTACTCACAGTATCAATACATGTGGACACACACTCAGAAGAATAACTTGAGACCAATTTACAAAAATAGTGAAGATTTTTATAAAAATGTGAAGACCAAGATCATCAAAATTGGGTAAGTAATTTTTAAGTTATGATTTTTCAAAGTTTAGAACATACATGCTTTTGTGCTTAATTACGCACCATAGCAATGAAAGGGAAAACTTTAAAATTGCATATGAGATAAGGCAATGCTCTCACAAGTGTCACCGTTTATTTTTAGTTTGAGATCATCAAGATGTCCTGTGGGCCAGCCGGAGAAGTCCGGGCGGTTACCCGTTCAAGTCGAAGCAGCAGCTGAAAGTCTTGGAACTGGTGCAGAACAGAGAAGGGGACTACTTGGAAACACATTGCACAGGTGGACTTAAGGGTAAGTCTGGTGGGTCCCCTTGGAGTGTAGAGGTCAAAAGGAGTTATGGACCCCTAGAGAACAGCTGGTTTTTCGATGCAGGGGCCAGGGAAGCCAGGTGCAGTGCAGATAAGTCAGCCAGGAGTTGTGCATCAGGGAGTCCTTGGAGTCAAGAGCAGGTCACTTGGAGGGTTGTTTACAGGTCAGCAGGCCCACTCTGGGGGGGTGGCTCTTGGGTGTCATGAGGTACTTTGACTGGGTCTTGCTTCTGGGCTTTTGAGAGTCCAGAGTGGTAATTTCTTCTGGGTCTCTAATGTTGGGGCGCAGTACCCTGTGTATTTGCACCTCTCGGGCCCTGAAAGTCACAGTGCTACCAAACTTGTCACACTGGTAGGTTTTGTCCTTCGGATCATTCAGATGGATTTTGGTCAGGCTGCTGTGTCCGGTTCATTGGTCAGCAGCCAGTCAGTGCACTGGACTTCACTGGTTTCTTTCGTGCACGTTTCAGGTGAGTGATGCCTTCACTCAGAAGGAGTTTCCTGGCAATTTGCAGAAGGCTAGAGGTGTCCTGGGGTTTCTGAGAGTCCTTCAGTTGTCCAGTTGACCCCTCAGCGGTGACTGTTGAGTCCTGGGTGCAGCAGGCATGGTGTCTTTTTTTTCTTGGAGCAGGGCTTTTGCTCTTGTGCCTTCTTAGTTGCTGGTCTTCTTGTGTCCGTTGATTGTGATCTGTAGGTCTAGGGTCTAGGGATGCCCACTAAATACTGCATTCAGTGGGCCTTCACAGGAGTAGCTGGTGGTGGCCAATGAGCCACCTACTTTAGGGTGGCTAAACCCACTAAGTGACCACTCCCAGTGGGACAGGGTCACATCCCTAACCCTAATTGGCTATTGTCCAACCATACAAGATGGAGGAAAATGAAATGTAGTGGTCACTTCACCTGCTACACCTGGGGGGGGGGTGCAGGCTGAGGGTGGTCACTCCTCCTACTCTTGCTAAGTTTTCATTGATTTTCCTGCTCAAAGTGGGGGAAAAACCATTGGATGACAATCTGATGCTAGCAGCAGAGGCTGAGGTCAGATTTCAAAGGCGGTAAAGCCTTTGAAGCTGCCCGCTGGTGCAGGTTGCCTGCCTAGGGGAGGAGGTGTAACACCTCCATCCAAGACAGGCTTTGTGTTCTGGCTCCTGAGAGCAGAGGCTCTCACCCCAGGAGTCCATACTTCTGTCTGGTGGTAGGCTGGTTAAGACCAGTCTGCAACCGGGTCAGGGCTGTTAGGTTTTGCAGGGGGCACCTCTAAGGTGCCCTGTGGGAACATGTTATAATAAATCCAACACTGGTATCATTGTGAGTTTATTATTCTGAGTTGTGTGACAACCCAAAATTTAGAGATGCCATCATGCAGCTGTAGAACTCATAATGACCAGTGTCCAGCACATGCATTTGCTATGGATTTCCTGTACACTTACCATGACTTGACGTTTGGCAAAGACACAGTAGGGGCATTTTTGCTCATGCACACATATGCCCTGACATGCATTATAGTGCACCCTGCCTTAGGGCTGTAAGGCCTGCCAGAGGAGTGACGTACCTATATTCATGCAGTGTTAGTGAGCATGGCACTCTTGGTCATGCACTTGCAATGGCAGTCTGCATGACCCTGGTGTGGGGCCTCCCAGAGTGGAACAGTTGGTGCTGCTGCTCTTGGGGGCCCTCTTCAGTACCCATGCCCTAGGTAACAGGGGTACCATTTACTAGGGACTTACAGGGTTGGCTGAAGAGCCAATGCATAGTACAGTTTTGGGGAAAGAGATCTGGCCCTGGGCACCTGTTTAGCAGGCTCCCTGGGCATTTACAGTTTGAAACCACATCATTTTCCAGGCAAAAAGCAGGGGCTAACATGTCAAAAGAGGCCCTGTCTCACAGCAATCAGTGGATACTGAGTTACTGAATCTGAAACAGGGTACTAAGGATCTTATGACAAATACCTCACACTTTAATAGACTAGTGGCTGAAGCAGGATGGCCAGAAGCCAAACATGCTGTCTTGTTTTACAAAGGGCTGTAAGATGATTTAAATGAATTATTGACTCAAGTAGTTGATCCTCCTGAATCCTGTAGTGATCTTATCGATCTTGTAGTTAAACTTGATCACAGACTAAGTGAACAACACAGAGAAAAAGGACATTCAGATAGCAGAGTATTAGTATATAGAGAGAGAAAGACAGAAATTGAGAAAGTAACAGAGTAACCAGAACCAACGTAAAATAGGTAGCACGCGTGATCCTTTGAGTGATGAGAAGCGACAGAGGCGTAGAGATAAAAGACTCTGTTTATATTGCAGAAAACAGGGACATTTTTTATGTGGCTGACCTGTGAAACCCAAGGAAAGAGTCAAGTTGGGTAACTAGTTCTCCTGAAATACGATGAGACCAGTGTTTCGGATAGTTTAGGTCTTATAATCTGACAAGCCTTAACTCCTATTACTTCTCTGTCTATTCCCCTTCATCTCTTTGTGTCTGCTGGTATTCAATGGGAGGATCATACCACTGATATACGTACCATGATAGACTCTGGTGGTACTGGAAATTTCATGGGTCTACAGTTAGTAAAACAGTTGGAGATTCCTTTATTGCAAAAAGATAGTATAGGCGAAGTTAAGACTATTGACGGTAGTACCATCAAGTCAGGTCCTAGTACTCACTCAATTGTGGACCTTTATTTTACCATACCGGACTGTCACAGGAAATCTGTAAGATTTGACGTGATACAATCTCTTCAGTTCCAAGCAATGCTAGGTATGCCTTGGCTCATGACACATAATCCAGACATTGACTGGACTAACTATACTGTCTCTTATTCTTCCTCCTTCTGTAGAAGACATTGTCAAAACACAACTAGAGTCCAGAAAAATATTATGGTCACTACTGAATGCCCTATACCTATGTTACCACCATGTTATCATGACCTAGCAGAGACGTTTGATACAACTAAAGCCTCTGAGCTTCCTCCATAGACCCTATAACTGTTGAACCGACTTAATACCAGGAGCTCAGATTCTACATAGCAGGATATATGCTTTGGCAGAAAAAGAAAATAAACATCTCAGGGCTTATCTTGATGAAATGCTTAGTATAGGTTTCATCAGGATTTCTAGGTCCCCAGCTTCTTCACCTCTGTTCTTTGTGCTCAAAAAGAAGGAGATTTTCATGCCTATATTGACTATGGGGCTCTTAATGAGATTACCTTAAAAAAACGGTAATCTTTGCCCTTGAGCCATACCTTATTCAAGCAAGTGAAATATGCTAAAATATTAACCAAACTTGACTTACAAGGTGCATACCATTTGGTACAAGTACAAGAAGGAGGTGAATGGAAAACAGCCTTTTTTACCAAATTTGGGTTGTATGAGTATTTGGTTATGCCTTTTGGTCTTTGTAATGCACCAGCTGCCTTCCGGTACTTTATAAATGAAGTGTTGAGGGAATATCTGGACATTTGAGCCATTGCGTATATTGATAACATCCTGATTCACTCCCCTTTAATAGAAGATTGTAAAAAACATGTCAGAACCATCATAAACAGATTAAAAGACAACAAACGCCTTGTAAAGGTAGAAAAATATGAATCTCATGGACCCACTGTTTCTTTTTAGGGGTTTATGTTAACCACTGATGGGATAAACACGGATCCACAGAAGATGTCAGTTATTACACAATGGAGGGCTCCCCAAACAGTCAAAGATTCTTTGGTTTCGGTTATTTTTTATCAACATTTTATTGAGTGTGTTTTTGCTTTCGCATCTCCAATTAGAAAGCTTTTGCACAACGGGATGAAGTTTGTATGGAGTCTTAAAGCTGAACAAGCATTCCAACAACTTAAGGCAGCTTTTACCAGTGCCCTTATATTGAAACATCCAGATTATTCTCAACTGTTCATTGTAGAGGCTGATGCATCTCTGGTAGCAGTGGGGGGTGTTGTCACAGAGAGATAAGGAGACTGGTTGTTTACATCCTGCTGCTTTTTTTTTACCTAAAAATTAGGTTCTGCTGAACAGAACTATGCAGTTGGATATAGAGAGATACTAGCCATCAAAAAGGCTTTTGAGGAACAGTGGCATTTCTTACATGGAGCCCTACATACCATCACAGTCCTTTAGAGACCATAGGAATCTGGAGTTCTTAAAGCCGGCTCATGCTTTGTCTATGAGGCAATTACGCTCGGCCCAATTCTTTAGCGACTTTGATTTTGTTATTCAGTTTCAGGAGGATGGAAAACATGGGAAAGCTGACACTCTCTCACGACTGGGATATGATGGACCTGAAAAACCTACTGAACACCCACCATAATGTTTAAGGATCGTATATTTGGGTCCTTGTATTCCGAAGACCAATTTATTACCGAGGTTTTAAAGGCTCTGAAATCTAAAGAAGTACAATAACTAGCTATAACACATAATGCACACTAGGTACAAGACGTTCTTTACTTTCAGGGGGTCTCTTTGTTCCTTTCATACCTTTGCAACAAGTGGATACTGAACAATGCCATTCTCACATACTAGCAGGACACCCAGGGGAAAAGAAAACCATTGAACTTCTCAGATGATATGTTTGGTGGCCCACTCTTTCAACAGACACTAAAGCATTTATACAGAAATGCCACACTTGTGCGCAATGCAATAGTTCACATTAGGCACCTGCTGGCTTACTGTCTTCATTCCCTATTCCTCCTGCCCCCTGGCACACAATTTCTATGGACTTTATTGTGGAACTACCTAAAACTGAATAGGGGAATACTACCATTTAATGGTCATGGATTTGTTGACAAAAAGTCTCATACCTTTGAAAGGCCTGCTGGCTTCTAAAGATCTCTCTACACTGTTTTTACAGCATATTAAATGCTTACATCATCTTCCGTCTATTATTTTTTCAGACCGAGATTCGCAATTTGTGTCAAGATTTTGAAGGGTGTTGGGTAACACATTGCTGATTGATATTTGTTTGTTGTCTCGCCATCACCCTCAAACAGATTTTATTTAAGATGTCAATTATGCGTTCCACTCTTGATTGGGACACATTTCTCTGGGCTGCTGAATTTGTTTTCAATGATGGCATGCACTCTTCTACTACATTTTCTTCTTTCTATAGCATTTATGGTTTTCATCCTCGGATTTTGCTCTTAAAATCTTTTTCTACCTCTTCTGTCCCTGCTGCAAAGATTTGGTAGAACACATGCATGACATGCAGAAAACATCTCAGGTCAATTTAGACAAAGTAAAAGCAGTGTATAAGATAACGCTGATTTTCATCACAATATGGTGTGGTTGTCCACTCAAAATAGTGCTTTGAAAGGCTCACATAAATTTAAACCTTGTTAAATTGGGCCTTATAAAGTCACCAAGAATATCAATTCAGTTGTGATGAAGCTGGAGCTGCCTGCTACCTTGTAAATGCATCCTGTTTTTCATGTCTCCTTGCTAAAGCCTGTTGCTCCTGGTACTCAATATCCCACAAAACCTTTACCCATGATTGTAGGAGGCTGGCCTGGCTTATAGTAGGTACCTTGTGGTACTTACACCTTGTGTCAGGTCCAGTTATCCCTTATTAGTAGATTAGAGGTGTTCTAGCAGCTTAGGCTGATAGAGGTAGCTATAGCAGAGCAGTTTAGGCTGAACTAGGAGACATGCAAAGTTCCTACTATACCACTTATATCACTTAGCACTATATCATAAGAAAACACAATACTCAGAGTTACTAAAAATAAAGGTACTTTATTTTAGTGACAATATACCAAAAGTATCTCAGATGATATACTCCCTTAGGAGGTAAGTAATATACACAAAATATACACACACAAACAAAATCAGGTAAGTAAACAGTTAGAAAAGTAGTGCAAACACTGTAGAACAGAATAGAATGCAATAGGGAGAAATAGGTCTAGGGGCAACACAAACCATATACTCCAAAAGTGGAATGCGAACAACGAATGAACCCCAGGCCTAGTGTAGCCGCTTGGAGTGTAAGAAAACACTAAGGGTGTCCAAGATACCCCACCCCAAGTTCCTGAAAAGTAGGAGTAAAGTTACCCTACTACCCCAGAAAGACAGTAAAATCGAGATAGGGGATTCTGCAGGGACAACAACTGACTGCAAAGCACTGAAGACGGATTCCTAGACCTGAGGACCTGTAAAGGAAGGGGACCAAGTCCAAGAGTCACGCAAGTGTCCGGGGGGGCAGGAGCCCACTAAACCCCAGATGAAGGTGCAAAAGGGCTGCCTCTGGGTGGAAGAAGCCGAAGATTCTGCAACAACAGAAGATGCCAGGAACTTCTCCTTTGGTCAGAAGATGTGCCACGGCGTGCTGGAGAATGCAGAGTTGTTTCCACACCAAAATACTGCAAACAAGCCTTGCTAGCTGCAAGAGTTGCAGTTGAAGTGGGTGCTGCAAAGGCCCAGGAAGGACCAGATCGCCCCTTGGAGGAGACGACAGAGGGGGCGCTCAGCAACACAAAGAGCCCACGCAGAAGCAGGGAGCACCCGCAGAAGCGCCTGAACAGGCACTTAGAAGATCTGAGGACGACGGTCGACTCAGAACAACAAAAGAGGGTCCCACCACGTCAGAGTCCAACTCAGCGAGTTGGGCAATGCAGGACGGAGTGCTGGGGACCTGGCTAGGCTGTGCACAAAGGAAGTCTTGCAAAAGTGCAGAGAAGCCCGAGCAGTTGCAGTTCACACAGTACACAGGATTACTGTCTGACGTGGGGAGGCAAGGACTTACCTCCACCAAATTTGGACAGAAGGGCCACTGGACTGTCGAAGACACTTGGACCCAGCTCCTGTGTTCCAGGGACCACGCTCATCAGGATGAGAGGGGATCCAGAGGACCGGTGATGCAGAAGTTTGGTGCCTGCGTTGGCAGGGGGAAGATTCCGTCAACCCACAGGAGATTTCTTCTTGGCTTCCAGTGCAGGGTGAAGGCAGACAGCCCTCAGAGCATGCACCACCAGGAAACAGTCGAGAAAGCCAGCAGGATGACGCGTTACAATGTTGCTGGTAGTCTTCTTGCTACTGTGTTGCAGTTATGCAGGCGTCCTGGAGCAGTCAGCGGTCGATCCTTGGCAGAAGTCGAAGAGGGAAGTACAGAGGGACTCTGGTGAGCTCTTGCATTCGTTATCTGGTGAGATACCCACAGGAGAGACCCTAAATAGCCCACAGAGGAGGATTGGCTACAGAGAAAGGTAAGCATCTATCAGGAGGGGTCTCTGACGTCACCTGCTGCACTGGCCACTCAGAGCTGTCCATTGTGCCCTCACACCTCTGCATTCAAGATGGCAGAGGTCTGGGACACACTGGAGGAGCTCTGGGCACCTCTCCTGGGAGGTGCTGGTCAGGGGAGTGGTCACTCCCCTTTCCTTTGTCCAGTTTCGCGCCAGAGCAGGGATGGGGGATCCCTGAACCAGTGTAGACTGGCTTATGCAAGGAGGGCACCATCTGTGCCCTTCAAAGCATTTCCAGAGGCCAGGAGAGGCTACTCCTCCCAGGCCCTTCACACCTATTTCCAAAGGGAGAGGGTGTAACACCCTCTCTCAGAGGAAATCATTTGTTCTGCCTTCCTGGGACAAGGCTGCCCAGGCCCCAGGAGGGCAGAAACCTGTCTGAGGGGTTGGCAGCAGTGGTAGCTGCAAAGGAGACCCCGGAAAGCTAGTTTTGGCAGTACCCGGGCTCTATGCTGGAGACCCGGGGATGCATGGAATTGTCCCCCCAATACCAGAATGGTATTGGGGTGACAATTCCATGATCCTAGACATGTTAAATGGCCATGTTCGGAGTTACCATTGTGACGCTACATATAGGTATTGACCTATATGTAGTGCACGCATGTAATGGTGTCTCCGCACTCACAAAGTCCGGGGAATTTGCCCTGAACAATGTGGGGGCACCTTGGCTAGTGCCAGGGTGCCCACACACTAAGTAACTTTGCACCTGACCTTCACTAAGTGAGGGTTAGACATATAGGTGACTTATAAGTTACTTAAGTGCAGTGTAAAATGGCTGTGAAATAATGTGGACGTTATTTCCCTCAGGCTGCAGTGGCAGTCCTGTGTAAGAATTGTCTGAGCTCCCTATGGGTGGCAAAAGAAATTCTGCAGCCCATAGGGATCTCCTGGACCCCCAATACCCTGGGTACCTAGGTACTATATACTAGAGAATTATAAGGGTGTTCCAGTGTGCCAATCAGAATTGGTAAAATTAGTCAGTAGCCTGCAGTGACAATTTTAAAAGCAGAGAGCATAAACACTGAGGTTCTGGTTAGCAGAGCCTCAGTGATACAGTTAGGCACCACACAGGGAACACATACACGGCCTACTTTATGAACTCTGGCGTCCTGGCTAGCAGGATCCCAGTGACACATAGGCAAAAACAAACATACATACAGTAAAAATGGGGGTAACATGCCAGACAAGATGGTACTTTCCTACAATGATGGTGAAAGATGAGCCGGAATCTGAGGTGGAAAGAATAGTGGATTCGAGAAGAGTGCAACTTAGACTTCAGTATTTGGTTCACTGGAAGCATTATGGTCCTGAAGGTCGTACATGGGGGCCTTCTGGCCATCTCCATTGTGCTCTGTTTGCTTTGTCATTTCCATAGGCGATTCCCTCAAAATCGAAACCTGTGGGGAGTGTTGTTGAGGGGGGTGTACTGTCGTACCTGCAGCGATCCATTTAGCGGGTTTGGCAGAGGCACGGCAGCATTAAAGCTGCTCTCTCCTGGCAGGAAACTGCTTAGCGTTCTGGCTACGAGTTTGCATTGCCTGCTGTCAGGCACTTTCCTTCTGTTTCGAGGGCACAGCATGCCATTTTAGCATTGTTGGCGGATTCTTTGTCGTTTTTCCTCCTGTCTCAGGATCCTGGGATTTTCGGTTACGGCCTCACCTGCTTTTTCTCCAAAAGTACACCCATGAAGAAAACAAAAGGACAAGAAGATTTACACATCCTACAGTCCCATTAAAAGGTAGTAACATGCTATGCACCTGCATGAATTATATTTACTATGTACTTAGCTGATAGTGGCAGCCTGCATTGGGGACCTTTGTTGTCTTGGCTCTGAAGTAAACTTCCTTGTGGATTCTAACAGGATACATTAGTGCTGGCTCTGGACTTTCAGAAAGACTTTATAATTGATTTTTCTTTTTGTTTTGATGTGTATTATTGCCAAGTACTCAGATTTTGTAAGGTATGTAGAATCCTCTCATGTGTTTAGGGGGGAGGTTGATTTCCTAAGTTTGTTATGTAGTACTTATGCTCTGTTATATGTTTTCTAGATTACACATTTTATCTCATGCAACCACTTATATATCACACAACAGAAGAGGGGATTCACTAGGGTATTATAAATGGGCATATCTGTTGTTTCAATATTACACACATTATACTACATTCCTCTAGTGGGCATTTACTGACTTTTTCTGTCCTTTCTGTCTCACTCAGGAAGGTGTACATGACTCAGTTGAGCACACACACTTATCTGCACCACCTTTGAGGGACATGTGTTTTTTCTGCCTTCCATCCCCTTTTCCCCCACTTATCCTTGATTGGCTTTGACAGTTGTTAGACTGACTCAGTGGTGTGGGAAGTTAGGAACTCATGTCAGGAATTCCATATCACTCCTACAGAAAGTAAGGTGAGATCTGACACACACTAAGAGTAAAGATCATAAGACAATAAATGTGACCACTCCCAGTTGTGTTGGTGAAATTTTGCTGCAGGTCTGTTGTATGGAGGCAAGGTGAAGGGTTAGCTTCCCGGTAATAAACAGTCAGCCAGCAATGATGAGACCTATGCCGGCCACATGTCTGATGCTAATGAGCACTCTGAGAACATCCATCTGATGCTATACTTTTGGGGTTTACCCATGTCAATACCTAACCTATTCGATGTATGCTGTGCAAATTCAACCTGCTGTTTCTAAGGCCCCCTGCAAGTCCATCAGGAATATATCTCTACCCACATAAGTGGACCCCATTATCAACATTATCCACAAAATATCACTATGTATGTTCATTAATCAGGCTACACCCTCTGAAACTAAAGCTCTTTGATCTGTAAAGCGTTACCAACTCATCTTCAAGAAAACTCAGCTGTAGTTTCTGAAATGGCCAAGTGCATGGAATGATCTCAGACAATGTTATCTCGCATTACCCCATGAATCTACTGATATCCATCATTGTTACCTTCATAGTCTGGACCAATGGACTTTGATCTATGGTAGGCAAGTCATTACCCTCTATGTGGATCACTAGAATATGGGGTTGCAGTTTGTTTATGAGGTTTGCCAGGTGAATGTAGGGGAACCCCAGCCATGTTATAATGGCGCTACAGAAGCCATTGTTCAAGTTCTTTGTCTTTGCCTGTTGAGCTGCCCTTCCGACAAAGGATTAGCCGAAGACCCATACTCTGACACCAAGAAAGAAATATGCAGATTGTAGTGATCTAACTCCCATCAATCCAACTTTTTAATATTCTTATGGGTGAAGCCCACGTTGAACCCCGAAGTTACTGCCCCGATTTTAAAGAAGTGAGGGTATAACGTTGTCTGTTTAGCCAGAGGCAGGACCCCATTATCTGAATAAACTAGTGGTTTTCCATCTGTTCTGAGTAGCAAATATTCCCTTCCCAGTGACTACAATTTTAGGTATGTCTTGACTAAGGCCACTGGGCAATAGGCAGGATCCACCATGGCTTGCAAAGAAATATTTCTACCCTGCTCCCTCTGATCTATTTTGGATCTGCATTCCCTTAGCTCTAGATCCCATATATCAGGGCTATGTTATCCGTGCACAAGGATTGCATACTCATGCCCCCCTTTAAATTAGGCAGCAAAAAACCCCAAAGTAGGCTAATACGAAGTCTGTAGAAGTCAGACCTGCTTTGTTACTGGAATAGGTGGCTCAGTGTACCAGGGTTAGTATTTCTGTTAAAATCTGGATCTCGATGGGGGCTCTGAGGTCAGGTTCTTTATACTCTGATCTCACCAAGCCCTTTAAGGCTGCCCTGAGAGGGAAGCAGCTCATGAGGTCTGATGACCTTGAAGCTTTGCATGGTGGACCACCAAAACTAGATGTCTTGCCAGCTAAGCAATGCTCTTTCTCTCCTCCTTATCACTTTTCCTTTTGAAAATGAGGCATTGCTGGTCCTGGTGGCAGATACCATAAGAAAGATGACAACAAAATGTATGAAACCCTAGTTTTGCAGGCTGTGGGTCCACTTCAGGAGATTCTATAGATATGATGGCAAAGGTGTCACTGAGATGCTCGCCAGTTGCCTTGCTGCCTAAATAGGTTGCAAATGGAAAGGAGATGGAACATCATAGCATTAATTTTGACATGCTCTACATGACGAGCCCTGCATCACACCCTCACCAGCTCGCGCAACAGGCTCAAAAGCAGGGGCAGGTGGCTGAATGAAAATTAATGGCCTATGTCACTGCCATGTTATCAGACCAAGAGAAGGGAGGCCACAGATAGAATGCAACAACTATGGAGAATGGCTCTAAAGTTGTGCTTTTCATTGTGAACGTTCTCTAGGGTCAAATATTGGGCACTTGTGCGCACACCATTCCTTCCTCAATATCACATCTAAGCCTTCACTCCCTGAAGCATCAGTAAATGAGTACAATTGTGGATTGGACACACATGGTGATCTCCATGCAAAGGAATCATTGAATTGTTCCAGGAATTGGGTCCATATCTGCACCGAAAGACTGTCAAAGAGAAGGAGGCATGGTAGCAGCATATGTAAACCCCCACCACCACATGCCTCCACATCCAGGAAAAGACCTCACCCGTGGGTTGCTGTTCATTCCTACTCCCTGCTGCACTACTGAACTTCCCCTACTGTGTGTGGTCCTAGTGCAGGGTAAAGTCATGTTAAGTCCCTGCCAACCAGAAAAGTGCATTGGTTGTGTTGCAGGTAGTAACATCTGCTGACACATCAGCACTAATAAAACTTTGACAAATGGAATTGCATAATTGAGTGGACACATCTATTTTCTTCTTTTTCTTCTGTGATTGTTGCCAGTTGCCAGCTCTGCCTTTATCAAAGTTAGAGAATAGATGTTCATTTAAAAACATAAACTAGATAAACAGATGTAGGGCCTGATTAAGAACTTGACGGCCGAGTTACTCTGTCACAATGGTGAAAGATTTCCTGTTCGGTGAAACATTTCGATGGACGGGAAAATCGTCACCTTTGTGACGGAGTAACTCATCCGCCAAGTTCTACATCAGTCCCTCAGTCATCATTGTGTTTTATTGTACCTTATCTGTGTGACCACATTATTTCAATAGTGTCCTTGTTGGCCTCTGCATTGATTCTAAACGTAAAGCCACACTACTGAACTGAGACACAGCTCTGTGGGGCATATTTACAATAAAGTGGTGCAGCACGGCATTGTGCCAAAATTGGCAGCGCAAAGCTGTGTCGCTTTAGAAGTGCAGGGATGTGCCATATTTACAAAAATACAGCGCATCCCTGTGTTTCCCCCTGAGCCGGCGCTAAATTAGCAGCCAAGTGCCATTGCAGCCACCCTTGCGCCATGGGGCAAGGATGGCTGTGTTGCGGGGAGATTGATTTTGTGCAGGAAGGGTCAAAATATCCAATGGCGATTTCCTCTTTCTATGTGTGCTGCAATGGCGTTTTGCTCTTTCTATGTGAGCTGCAGAATGCTGCATACATAGAAAGAGCAAAAAACAAGTAGAAATGAAAGCATTTCTCCTCGTTGGCACTGACTCAGGTTTACGAAATTCGTAAACCTGGGGCAGCATCAAAATGCAGTGGGTGTTGCTGTAGAACGCTCACAGCAACACCCATTGCACGCCCCTTCCATGCAAAGTGCTGCGTGTGAAGGGGCTGTATTTACAAGGTGCGTTAAGCCACAAAAAGTGGCTTAACACCACCTTGTAAATACAGCACTGTGCACAGCGCCACCGCAGCGTCACAAAAAGTGGCAGTCCTGTGGCATTTGGGGCTTGTAAACATGCCCCTTTGTGTGGTGATTCTGTGACACTCCTTTTATTAACACTGTTTTTGAGTCACTGTCAGCACCTACATCTCACTTTCAGACATAGACTCAGAGTCAGGGTTATTTGTTCTTCATGTAACTTCAGATGAGCATAAAAACAATTTTCTCTTTGATTGCTGTGTTGTCCTGTAATACATACTTCGCTGCGCTCAGCCACAGTTTGGTATTTGCATTATTCAAGAACATTAATGTGCACAAGGTCTGTTACTGCAGATAGTTACTCAGTCCTTTTTTCTTTTATGCCTTTACTTTCAGGCAGTGATCTATTCCTATACAGGACAACAAAGGGTAAATATGTCACAAACAAGAGAGCATGTGCATCACTAACAAATGTCACACTGTAGACAAAGCACAGGCTTAGCTACAGCACAAAGTGCTAATTTTAACTGCGGTGTCAAGTGCACTAATAGGTTAGATAGTTCCTACATGCATTATAACTTAAACCTTTTTTTTGGGTGGCGGTAACTTCCAGTTCACCACTCGTGGCTCTGCAGTGTTTTTTGGTTTCTATTGTTTTGTGCTTAGTGAGTCTTTTCAAATTCTGTCTGTTTTTTGTCATATTTCTCATTTTCTATTCTCCATATTATGACACTTGAAAGGTAAGAGCATTTGGAACTTTACTTGGCATCATGGATGCTGAAGGTGTAATTTCTTTGACATCTGCTAAACTGCACACAATAACTGCTTAGAGTCATGCAGGTGTAAATCCCACACAGGGTTTGGAAAGTGGGTATACTAAGGTGGGGTTTGGCTTGTGGGTTTGTGCATGCCCACAAAAACATCAGTTGTAGCCATTTGTTCTGACCATTTCCCACCCAACAAATGGTCAGAGATTTCCTTTCAGGACAGGAAGGGGAACAGGGCAACACAACACTTGGTAGGGGTGTAAAGAATTCGGCTTCTCCACAGCGACAAATTATTTCCCCATTGAGAAAATAATAAACAATGTGTATACAATACCCTATTGGAAAACTCTAATGCCATAAAAAAGAAGTGCGAATAGAATCCTCTTACTGTCCCAGCTTTCGAATCATACACCTAGATAGGTTTGTGAATAGAACAAAAGTGTAAATGAAAATGTAAGCAGACTTTGGCACTTTTTTGTGATCTGGGTCCAAAGAGTTTAGGTGGATGATTCTTCTTTACTTACATATCAATGTTTAATGTACTATATAAGATATGTGTTTTTTATGAATACCATATTATTTCCAAATAGTACTACAAGATTAGGTACATTTGAAGCATGCTGCTTTCTAATATTGTATTATTTTTCTAACTACTCCCTTAACATTACTGCTTTAGTATCTTGGTATTTTAATTTCAATGGCAGAAGTCATTGCAGTGGCCACTCTCTAGGCCTAGCAAGCATTGTCCTACATGCAGTCGGTGTATGCTTATTGATTGTGTGTGCAGCTTTCACTTCAACAGTGCACTTGTGATGTTAGATCCCAATAATGTATTCAATAGCTCTTTATAAAGATATGTTTGCAGGTATCTCTATTCATTATATCATTGATATCACACATGCGTCTTGTCTCATAGCGTAATGATATGTGTCATGAGATGCATTATGCTTAGGAATATATTTTGTGTTTATTTCATCCTTTTGAGGTGCTTAAAGCCACATGCTTTTCGACCACAAGATATGTTCACAACTAATTAGCTCTCAAAGAGTTTGGCTCTTGCTATAGGTATTTGACCATAACGTGGAAGTCAACTAACTGCCAAGACATCCTCATAGAATGCTGTCAGATAGCTGTGAATTGCTGGCCCAACTACCCCTACCTGTATGTGTGATGCCCAAGAACTCACAATTTATGGCCTACTTAACCTAGCAACCATTTATTTTCTACATGAATACTACTGCACCCCATCACAGTGCAAAATATTTACCTAATCGAGATTTTTTTTAGGTTCACTGAGATTGAAAGGTGTGTGCAATAATGTTAGTCAATTCTGTAACCATGTCAGAGTCTGAGCCAATCATGTGATCTCATCAACTTCCAATTCACTAGTCTACTCACCAAAAATCTATTAATTACAGAAGAAACAACAGCGATGCATGAATGCAGACTTGCTTAAAACCTCAATCCCACTTCCCTAATCATTGCTCAGGCCATATGGTGGTCTATTAAGGCTAATGCATGTGCATGGTTGAGAAAGAATCTATCGACTGCCACTCTTCAGACCGTGGATTTTTTAATTTGTGTTTGAAAAATTCTGCTGTCGCTGGTTGGGAATCAGACTCTGAGTTTAAGATTATCAGAACTTCTCTGAAGTGTGCAATGCACCCGTGTGTCATTGCCCTAGCATGCAGCCACCACAGTGTCCCCAACACCAAATACTGCCCACTGGGAGGTTGCCCCCACAGAGTTCCTTCTGCCCCAAGTCTGTGGCTCCCCTCCACAACTACTGCTGTCCCTGGATGGTCCTATCATGACCTCACCCTCTGTCTCCACAAGTGCTCTATCGAAGTCAGAGATTGCGGGACAGCACATACCACCATGTTTGCTATCTCTCTCGGTCTCATGGGATTGGGTCTAAGGAAAGCAAGATCATGTGATTCTGTAATAACAGGCTACTAGCTTGAATTTAGTTATATTGTACCCAGAGAATAGCCTGCTGTTTGGCTTTGTCTTCCCACTGAGGGTGGATCTAAGTGTTTCACCCCCTGTTGCCATCCTGGTCTTCAGGACTTTACTTCTAGGTTCAGCTGATAAGTGTTGGTCCCTCTATTACATATCAGGCAGTGCCAAACATGCACGACAATTCAAAGAAACAATCAGGTTAAAGCACAGCAACCTGTGTACATGCACATGTACCTGTGAAAGGCACAAAGTCAGTTGGGAATAATCACAGTGATAACACCTGCAGGGAAATGTTCATGACACAGTCCGAGCATCAAAGTAACAATGTGTATTATGTGATGTAGGCAAACTTTCTGTTTGCATTTTTTAACAACACCTAGCTACTAAACTTTTGTATATTTATGGAATCACATTCATCATTTCTATTGAATTGTGAAGTGAAAACCAGTGAACCTAGTATGTTCCGGTTGTGAGGCAAAAACCCCAATACTCTGAAAACTTTAAAGTGATGTACACAACTATGAATCTGTAAATCTCTCAATTGGGATGACAAATTAAGTGGGTATATCTCTTCCAACAAAAGTTAATGCCTTTTACATACCTCGGTTCACATTGAGTTTTTATTCAAATCTTGTTGTATAACATGATGTGCAAGACTGAAATTGTTAATTGCTCCCTATTCTCTGGAAGCTCCAGAGCCAAAGCATTTGAGCAAAACATCATAAAAAGCCACAAAGAACATAATGCAGAATAAAATACCTCTTTTCTGTTCCTCTTGTTTCTCACTCGCCTTCCTTCTGAGATACCATAGCCACTAAATGCATTTGCAGAGTGTGCCCGGTTCTGCTGATGGAGCAGAGGACTGGTGGATGCCACATCACATCTGCAATAATGGATTCTGTCTAACAGGTTAGTGGTCTTGACAAGCATCCCCCTTCCCAAGTCCACTAACCTAATTTGAATCTACTTTATGTATGTCTTGCTCTAAAAGGGTGGACGACATTGAGTTACACCCTTTTCATATAAAGGTAAAAATACCCCTTCTGTATGATTCCCATTTTTCAACATTAAAAGCAGACAACAAATTCTAATATAGGCTTTATAGATAAGGATTTTAGAGTGGACCCAAATTGGCTCTCATTGTGGTTTGTGAAAACATATTTCAGTAAAGTGATACTCATACCTTGGGATCTATATGTGTAACTTTCAATTTTACAGTATCTTCTGAGCCTTTTACCACCATTGCCCACAATACTTTGTTATATATCTTGTGGGTTGTGATCCATTCTGAATACTTTACTACCCTAAAGGCTGTTGCATGCTCAAATGTATATAAAGGTCCAACACAGTATACATTACAGATTTTAATGGTAGATCTTAAGGGGACCCTTGCTAGCTCGCCGCACTGGGTTGTCCATTTACCTGTCTTAGTAAATATGTGTCTATTAAGTTTAACAATATGTTTTCCTTCTTATCTTGACTAAGGTTTAGGAGGACAACTGACCAATTGACCTGATTCCAAAGGGCATCATCCAGTTCCAGATCCCAAAGTTCCCTGGGTTAGCAGTTCAATAAAATCTCAAGCAATAATTATATACATGCTCTTTCTTATTCCAACATGTTTTCATGTTGTGTATTTGTAAAGCACATATGCATCTCTTGAGGAATCCTGGCTGTGCATAAGAAATGCCTATCGTCATCCAACTCAGTGGTACTCATTGTATTGACCACAGAATGGCTACATTCACCTTCCAGGATTTGAACCAGAGGTCACACCAATTACTGGAGAAGTTGAATTAGTCCACTGAGCAACCAGACCCAGATCCTTTTCTACAGCACCTATATCTACATGGATTTTTATCTTTTGGCTTTCTGTTAAAGACTGTACTCGAGTTGTGGTGACTGATCTATGCAATCTGAACACCAAAATCCCTGGAATCTCTGGAAAAGAATCTCACAAACAATAGGGTGACCATTTATATTCTCTATAAGATGGACTGCATTGATCATGCCATGTCTCACTGAACAGACTTTACCACAATAGAGGAACCATGCAATTTTGAAATGATCCAGGTATCCACGAGCCAGTCACTAACAGTTATTTTTCTTGCTTGCCTCAGCGTGCTGCATTGTAGAATATGCAACACATACTACTACAGCTGGATTCATACGAGGGCTCACAGCAGAGAAATGGCAGGTGTCACGAAGGTCTGAGCAAAATTACAGCTGATAGGCAAAAATCCCAGAATTATGCCAATTAAGACACTGCACTTATTAATACGCCTTGCATGGTAAAAATGTGTAGCTAAGCCATGATTCACTGTAAAATTTCACAGCGAAAGCACAGGAACAACAGAATGCAAGCATACGTTTATGGTATTTTTTGATTTTTTGCAGCTTTTTTAGCGTGAAAGCCATCCTACGATTAAAAACTGTTTGTGATGGAGTATCGATCCACCAAACTCTAAATCAGGCCCTAAGGCAGAACAGTAAAACTTTGAAAGGACACCTTGTTGTGTCTGACCTCTGCTCTATCATGGTCAGCCTGAAATTGTGCTTAGTTCTCAGTCAAATGCAAACTGTTATTTTTTCATTGGTGTTTTATAGTTTTGTAGACATTATAGACACTCAAGAAAATACTGCATGAATCCTTCATGTGTGTACTTAAACACTTTGTTTTGCATGTTGTGTGTTTGTCCTTTTGCAGTGTCATGACCAGCATTTGTGCCACTGTATGAATGTGTTATGGTACCTACTGCCAAAATGGAGCAGTTCATCAAATATGAAGATTGTTTATGTGTTATGTTATCCTAGGTGCAACGTTATATATAAAGGGAGGTAGCACATTACCTTTGGTTATTTGACATGTAGTACAGGTTAGGGATCCTTCTAGAGCCTTGAAAAATGCCAGAGACAGTTGAGGGCTAATAATAGGCAAAACATGTTGGCAAAACAGAGAGGTGCAAGGGACACTGTACCTAATAGCATCTTCTCAGAATACCTTATAGTATTTTTATTCAACCTGTGGTAACACCTAGTAAAGGTAATCCTTGCTGTATCCCTTAAGGTATTTTTAGATTAGAACTGGATCCCCTAAGTATTATCAAGAATAGTAGATTTTAAGAATTCCTCAAAAACTGTGAGGTTGAGTCTGCCATGGTAGTACTATCTCACTAGGGTGGCCTGAGGGGGACGATGATGAAGCATGCCACATCACGTGAGTTAGACCATCCTCATCCAATATCTTGAGATTCTAAGATGGTGTGATCAGCTAGGATAGTCACACCCATAGAAAAAGGAGCAAAGGATCCCACAGAAAAAACTCACTGTGTTTCGATATAGTTGTGCAATTCTGGGAGGTAGCATGGAGCTTGAAGCATCCATTTCTCCCTTCGCAATGGCAAAATAGTTGTTCTCCCACTGCTTGCTGCATGCTTACCTCATTCTCTGACTTCTAGGTCCTTAAGAACATGCTCAGTGCATACCAGCAATCAGCTGTGACTGCAACCAATGGCCACCAGCTTCAACACTAGGTGACTTCACACTATGCTCCCCAGTAGGTCATATTCAATGGTGAAGCAAAGGCACACTGAGCAAAGTGGTGCCCCCAAAAACCACCACAAACAGCGTCTTCTCAAAATCATCCATTACCGACCAGTCTGCTGCCTCAAGCTCGGTCTAGACATAGCTAAGGGCACCTGGTCTATGTTTGCAGCAGCAGGCCACAGCGTGGAACAAACAGCCTCCCATAATCTAATAAAAAGGTATCAGGAACAGAGTGGCCTGTATTCATGCAGCGAACGCAAATATATTTATACCTCCCAGTGGCAAACTGATCATCTGACATAGCGAGAGGCAAGACCCACTTTAGCAGGGCCTGTCATGTGAGGGAGATGATTACCACTGAAGCAGGGCGTATGTAGCTGAGCTCCGATACACAGGTCGCACCACAGACAGAGCAAAGGATAAACAAGCATTTGCAATGCAATGGGTCTTGCATTTGCTTGACTTAGAGCTATTAGTGTTGCAAAGTCCTAACTGGGCTTTTATTCTCACATAAAATCAAAAGTAATACAGTTTTACATTAGCGAGCCGACGGCCACAATGAGTGTGAAGGAGACAAACAAAAGGAAACAGAAGTTCACTCACAGTCAAACGTATCGGCAAAAGTGCAATTATCCATGTAACAGGGTCGATGTTATGCAGCGTGCTCAGCTACTGCCCAGCGAGATCGCACTGCTTAGCAAAAAAAAAAGAAAAAGTAGTCCAGAAACCATGAGGAAAACATAAAGCCTCGTATGTTTTCAGTTGTTGGTTTGTGCGCTCAAGAAGGGCTAAACACCGGAAAAGGCATGACGTTTGCATGCCTTTCACAAATAAAAATCAAGCGATTTTTGAAAGGCAAGCCTGTAAACCAAGGAAACTGATGGGCGTGCGGTGGGCGTGGTTGAAAGCTCACAGAGAGATTATAGAAGGCTAGAGCGCTTGTGCGCTCGGCCCTAGAGACAGAGGCCTCAAACATAAAAGCAAATGGGAGCAACCCGTAGGCGGATGGATATTTTATTGTAACATTTTGCAATGCACTACATTAGTTTATTATTCATTAATGTACACTAAGCTGCATCCACTAATTACACAGAAGCTGCTTACATGGACTGGACAATAACAGCTCGGCAACTCTCTGCTGGTTGTTATAAATCATATTTCAACACCAATATATATTGAGAGTCAACTATAGTTCAAGACTATCTATGAAATGATTTACTTATACGACATGAAATCCTAATTTTAATAAGGTGATGTGGGGGAACAGTGTTTTGTACGAACAGAAAGCATTATCAAGATAAAAATTAAAACATGGCAGAGGATGTGTATTTGTGTCATAAACTCAGGAGGATTGCAAAACTACAAACGTTGCCTTCTGCCCACCCCTTTCTAACTGCACCCACATTTCATTTTGAAACCCAAGGTAAAAAGATCCAAGAACATTCGCCATGATATGTTGTATTCCTTTCATTTGACTCGAAGATTGCTCAGGCATAACCAACATTTTAAGCTGCGGGGACAGACTTTTGAACACAGCTATGGATCTGGACGGCCATCTGTCAAGATTAAGCGTGAAATGAAATCCCCTTTAAAAAATAATGTGCTCGCAAAAATTGGAGGTCTTCAAAGTAACTTTAGAAAAGCAACTTTTAAAATGTACATTACTGCCAAAGTATTCAGGATAGAAAAGCATAAATGTCAAGTACAGCAAAACTAGGAAACAAGTGGAAACCATTTGGAGTGTAAAAATAGTCCCTGCTTGTTTCCTGCATTTTGTAGCACGGGCACGTTTGCATTTGGCATGACTAATTTGGCACAGGTAGGTGTTATGTTGTAACTCAACATTCGTGGCTTGACATGTCTTGCAGTAAATATTTTTCAGGAGGAATTATTTACGTGATGTTAATTTTCTATGCAAGAAATAGCTCCCTGGACTCCTACACTGTGCGGCGGTCCACCACTGACAAACAAGAAGTAATAGGCCATGGTACCTTAATAGATTTGTGTCTGCCGTACTTACATTTTTCAGCAGAAATACGCAGTTTCAGATTTTAATTTTTTGTGTGCAAAAATGCATGTATTGAAATACTAGTGGCGACAACGACCATACATTATGTGATGCAATATGTTGCTAACATCAAGAACTGCACAATTTGATGTTGACGAATTAAAATACCGTCAACGGTTTTGCAGATGAGAAGTGCCAAAAATACCAACTAAAAACAGTTCTTGCAATAAGGCATCATATACAGTGCTCGACGGCTACCCTGGTGGAAGAATGCATCAATCAATAAAACCTGAAATCCCTTCATGAGAACAGTACCAACCAGGGTTTCAGAGTCGATGCAGGCAGTGTGATGGTACAGTTTTCAGAGTGGAGGAGCTGCCATCAGATGTTACATCACCGATCTCACATTAAGAAATAAATCTAAGATTAATAATCACATTATATATTAATCAAGTGTATACATCAAGTTATTAAATAAAGAATTAAAAAAAGACAAAATAAATATTTTTAAAAAGCTTCCTGGCTGATACGTGAGTTATGTGCAATAGTCACTTGTAGGTGATAGAGCGGAACGTGGTAACAATTTACCTACGTTTGGACGCTCTTTAGGCCGATGAATCTTTTGACTTAGTGGGAGCTCTCTGTACTCTTATATCGATCAGTCGCATCCAATCAATAATCAACAACGAACATAAGCAACACCTTGAACAACATAACACTTAACAATTAGTCCAGAATACATTTCGGCGAACCCTGACCTTTCAGCCAGGAATAACCACACCAGTTTATTGCAAAGTTAGTGAATTTATTTCCCTATATTAACAAAGCTAGCACAATATAGATGTGTCTCAACACCAAATGATAAACATAAATGAACATTAATAGCTGTCCATATCGTCGGAACAAGTGTAATCTATGTAACATTTGAATCACAAGGCATTCGATAGTGGCAATGCAAAGCACTAATACGATAATCTGCAATGGGCTAATTGCGTACATTTAGTCAGCATAACAAGATCTCCAATTGCATCGTGCGACATATGGAATCCTCATCTAACTTCAAATTAGCATCAGCATGTGGGACTTCATGCAAAAACAATTTAGCAACATCAATTTAGAAAACTCCTAGCTAGGGTCCTTATCAAAATCAGCAGTCGGTTACCTAAAAGGAACACAATGCAATTTTACAATTTCCTTTCATATTTACCAATTCCAATCAGCAATCAATGAATTCTTCGTCTCACAGGTATCGTTTCTCGATCAGCATGGGACGGAACAAAGGGGCAGGGGTGAACGGGGCAATTGCGTCACGGCGGCAAAGTAAGGCTACTACTTCATGCAAAGGGGCAAATCAAAGTTAAAGTCTCTAGGGCAAGAATCATTAAAGTCTCTTTCTCTCGATTAGAGAAAGCATCAAAGTCTCTCAAAATGGCGTCACAGCAAAATGGGTCATAGTAGCTACGAAGTCAAAATGGCGGGATGTCCGAAGATAGAGAGAGAGCTTCCCTCTCGTGCACCTGGGTTTTATAGACAACAGTTCAAGTCCAGTAGGGTCTCCATTGGAGGGTTCATAGGTTAGCTTCAAATTGACCAATCAAAAACGACAGTTCTCAAGCTTTTACTTAAGCATACATTATCCTTGGAGATGGGTACGCAAGTTGCAACATTGTCTCTCGATTAGCTTACTCTCAGAGCCTCCATTGTCCGCACCTGCAAGCCGACCTTGAATTAAGGAGAAAATATGCCATGCTGGCACCAACTTTAAGATAAGCATGTGAACAGTTTCTTGTGGAAAAATACAGCTCCAAGCAAAAATACACGTTTAATAGCACAGTGGAAAAATACGAACATCTAAACCGTGAGACCAGGCAACTAGGCCAAAGCCTCCGCTAAAGTAATGCTAAGCTAAGGCATTTCAAATAAGCAAATCGTAGCACATGTTTATGATTATGTCGGATTAGTGCAATTCTAATACACCACGTTACATAAAGCACGCGTATAAATGATGGCAAACTACTCTGAGGGCACATTTTGTCCCCGTACAATCTTCATTAATTCGGTTAATGTCACACATGATTATGTCAGCACTACGTTTATGCGTTAATAAATCAAAAAACCTTCATTTTCTGCTTCATCAATCCCTCCTCTGATAACTACTTGTCATCACACAAATTTAGCCCACAAATTTTATCCCATTAAAATTCTGTCAGCTCCCTTTTCCTTTTAGTTCCCCTAGTTTGCGCTTTGTATTCTTCTGCCATTCTTTTCATTATTTTCTCCTCCTTTCTTCTTTTAATTCTCTCCATAATCATTATTATTCCCCTTTTTATTCCCCAAATTCCAAATACACAAATTATTACTATTAGTATTCCTTCTATTATTTTCAATAATATTCCATTCCAAATTCCCCCAATCCAATGTCCCACTGAAGCAAGTCCCTTTCCAACCTTTTCCCACACTCCTGGTTCTTTCAGTTCTTTCAAATCTGCACTTTCTTTTGTTAGATTAGCAAGCATAGTTTTAATTTTCACACTATTATCAGGTATATAGGTGCAGCAGTGACGTGCACCAATCATTTTGCAAACGCCTCCATCCTTTGCTAAAAGAATGTCTAAAGCAAGCCTATTTTGAAGAGTCATAGCTCTTTCCGCTGCAAGTTCAGCATCCATCAGGATTATAGCACCTGAAAATTTTGTCAACATGTTATCCACTATAGTAGACAACTTACGTATCTTGATAGAATTCAACACAATTCCTAATGAAGGAATCATGGCTCCAAATATATCGCCTACCACAGCAGCTGCGGTCTCTCTTTTCTGGATACGATGGGATCCAGGTGTCTTTTCAATCATCGATATGTCATCCAGTTGATAAACCTTTGGAAACACTATACCCAAATAACATCTTCCCCACCATCCCTTTGGAAGACGATAATAGGCATTATGCCCACAAATGTAATACACCCCTGGAATGACAGGGTCAAGTCCGTCCATCATGAATGTCCATTTGGCCTTAAAAATAAACGTATGTTTGCATTCACTCGCTCCTACAAAAATATTGTCATAGTAAGATTCACCTCGATATATACAAAATTTCCCTACATGCCAAGCATCTAAAGCAATTTTCCCTTGTGTCTTTATAGCAGCAAAGTCATAGTTATCTACTGAAGTCCTCTTATGTAGTTCTTTTTCTAATTTCGCCTTCATTTGAGCCCTTCTATCATCTGTGCGATCTAAAAAGCTTATTTCTACAGCAGAGACGGAGCAAGTAAGGTTCTCCCTATGAGCATGAGCCGTTTCAAAAGGTTGCATTGGCTCGAAAAAGTCCCTCATAATTTTGTAATCCCAATATTTTGCAGTCTCGCTTAGCTGCGCTATTATAGGAACATAAGCAAAGGTAACATCATAATTTGAGAAAAAATACTGTATGTTAGATTGACCATAAAACCTAGACATTACTATACTACATGTAATCCCATATGTAAGGGGCATGTGGTGATAAGTCACCCCTTCCTTTACTGATGTCGGTATCTGGGTACACACATAACAATCTTTCGCATCCATAGTCTCAACATACTCTGTTAATAAGCGATAGAAAACGTTATACGAAAGCTCTTTCTTATCATGCAAGAGCCTCTCATCCATTGCTAGTCTTTTCAATGGTGTTAGTTCAGTGACAGTAACAGGAACAATAGTAGAAGCAGCAATAATTTCCTTCTCACCCTTCCCATGCATTCCAAATACAATTGCCATTATTATTAGTACACATGTTAGTACCAAGCCTATACAAACGTATTTACAATACTTCTTTCTATTGTTTTGCATAGCGTACCCAGGCATGATCTGTATAGAATCAGAGAGCTAGAAGCACTTATAAATGAAACTACTTAGCAATTCAGTTACAAAGCTGAACGAGCACAATGTTCCCACCGTCTTCTTCAAAAGGCCAGTCACTTATCGGTTAGCAGCATTTGTCTCAATTCGGTTTAGCAATGTCTCAGCTGGTTGTTTGTCTCACGTTAGATTGCAGCAAGCAATGCCATTTACTACCGTTTCAATCAACAGAGTCTATGAAGCTTTTCTTTTCTATTGGTATCTCTTCTTCTTCTTCGTTCTCAATGCTTAGAGATACAAACTCATCAGTCCAATCATCGTTTACTGCATATGCCCATTCAGGACCGGAATACCTCTTGTTTGGTATCCTTTTCCTTTTCAATTTTGCTTCTCTCTTCGATTCTGCTTCGCTGGTACTTTCCTCCTTCGCCAAGTCTTTTTCCTCACTTGACGATTGTTCCACGACAGTCACTTCCTTTCTTTTCTCTTTCACTTTCGGCCTTCCTCCTTCGTTCAAACCTTCTTTACCCTTTTCTTTTATCGGTGAGATACTTAGTCTTCTTTTTGCACTGTGTCCATTTGATGGACCTGCACCCTTTTCTGTAGAGGTTTGAACTCTTTCGTTCTGCTCTTCTTTGTCCCCACCTTCAGGGGAATCAGTCACGTTTTCTTTTTCTTTTTCTGTATCATCTATTTCTGGGAAAGCCCCCTCCTGCTCGGGCTCTCCTGCCTTCTCACTCTCTTCGAGCCCTTCGTCACCGTTACTTTCTTCAGGCTCTGTATCACTTTCAGCTGCTTCAGGTTCCTTGTCACCTTCAGCTGCTTCAGGCTTTTTGCTACCCTCAGCTGCTTCAGGCTCTTTGTCACCTGCAGCTTCGTCGTCGCTGTCTGAACTTTCTCCTTGGTCTTCCCCAAGTGAGTCGGACTCTTCGTTCTCCAATAATATCTCTTTTTCTCCTGCTGTTGCTTGTTCGTTTTCAGTTCGCTTTTGTTCTGTCCCAGCACTCGGCACCGTTTTATCAGGCACTGGTAGTTTCAGCGCTTCAACTTCCTCATCTGTGGGACACAGCACCTTCTTTGTATGACTGGCGTGAATCCAGTTGGGAACCCCCGCGCACTTCACAGCAGTAGTTGTCGTCAGGATCACTTGGAAAGGGCCTTTCCAACGGGGTTCCAGACACAACTTCCTCACGTGCTTCTTTATCACGACCCAGTCACCTGCTTTCAGTGCGTGTCCTGGACCTTGGATCGGTGGCAAGGTGGTCGCCTCCACCTGGTGAGAGAAAGAGCGAACCACGTCAGCCAGACCTTTGCAGTAGTCTAACACCATATCATCTGTAATATTCAAAAGCATGTTTGCGGGAACTGCAGGAAGTCTCATAGCCCTGCCCATGAGAATTTCGTGCGGAGACAATCCAGTTTTTCTATCCGGAGTGTTTCTCATTGACATTAGCACTAAGGGCAATGCGTCAGGCCATTTCAAATTTGTTGATGCACATATTTTTCCCATTCTCGACTTCAGCGTACCATTCATCTGCTCCACCAGTCCTGATGCTTCAGGGCGATAGCTACAGTGCAGCTTTTGCTCAATGTTCAGTGCTTCGCAAAGTAACTTCATCACCTCGTTATTGAAGTGACTTCCCCTATCTGATTCTAAAGAGATCGGGAATCCGAAACGTGGTATTAACTCCCTCAATAATAGCTTGGCAACTGTAAGGCTGTCATTTCTACGTGTGGGGTATGCCTCAATCCAATGACTAAAAATGCACACAATCACCAACACATATTTTAAACCTCCATGCACAGGCATCTCAATGAAGTCCATCTGCATACGACTAAAAGGACCGCTTGCCCTACCAATGTGGCTCGCATTCACAACTGTTCCCTTACCTGGGTTCATCTGTTGGCAAGTGACACATCGATGGCAAACTGCTTCTGCAGCTTGACGAAATCTGGGGTTAAACCAATCAGTTTTGAACAATCTTATCATGGCATCTCTCCCTAGGTGAGCTTGCCCATGATAGAACCGCGCAAGCTGTGATAAGAGACTATTTGGCAGAACAAGTTTTCCCTCATGTGAAACCCATAGCTCGTCTTGTCTCTTTAAACATTGTGATTTAATCCAGGAATCTCTTTCATCCTCCCTGACATTACTTTGTAGTGCTTTTAGTTCTTCTATTGTATCTACGACCTTCAAGGCAAATGATTCGGCTGGTTCGAGTTCTGGTTCACTTATTGTATTCCAATCATCCCTTAACAATATACTGTTCAAGGCACAAAATCTTGCGACTTGATCTGCATAGGCGTTTCCCAGAGACACATAGTCCTGTCCTTTCGTGTGAGCACTGCACTTTACCACTGCAACTTCAGCTGGCACTTGAATGGCATGTAACAACTCCCTTATTCTCTCCCCATTTTTCACTGGGGATCCTGAAGAAGTCAGGAAACCTCTCTGTGACCACAGTTGTCCGAAGTCATGCACAATCCCAAACCCGTATTGACTATCAGTGGAAATGGTGACTTTCATCAATGCAGACAGTTGACATGCTCTAGTAAGGGCTACAAGTTCTGCTACTTGTGCAGAATAGACTCCTTGGAGCCATCCCGCTTCCAAGACCCCTGTCACAGTACATACAGCATATCCTGCTTTCAAAATTCCCACCCCATCTCTTAGACATGAACCATCAACAAAGAGAATTTGGTCATTTTCATCAAGTTTTGTATCCTTGATATCCGGTCGGGGTTTTGTGCAAAATTCAGTCACCTGAAGGCAGTCATGCTCGACGTCTTCAGCGTTCTCAATTTCAGCATTTTCTCCAGGAAGCAAGGTAGCTGGATTCAACGTAGTGCACCTTTTCAGCTGCACATTCGGTGAGCCCAGAATAGTCGTTTCATACCTTGTGAGTCTTGCTCCAGTCATGTGCTGCGTTCGGGAGTGGGTCAAAAGTATCTCAACTGAGTGAGGGACCATGACTGTTACTGGGTGTCCCATCACTATTCCTTCACTCTGAGTGAGGCTGATACCAACTGCTGCTACGGCGCGCAAACACCCTGGGAGTGCTGCTGCAACCGGATCCAGAGTAGCTGAAAAATACGCTACTGGTCTGTTTACGCCACCATGGGCTTGAGTCAAGACAGACAAAGAACATGCATCACGTTCATGGCAAAACAATGTGAAAGGCTTCATGTAATCAGGCATACCTAAAGCTGGAGCCCTGCACATGCACTCCTTTAATTCAACAAAAGCATCCATCTCATCCCCTTTCAGTTCGATCTGATCCAAGGCATCCTTCTGGGTCAATTTCAGTAGAGGCTTTGCTAGAGACGAGAAGTTGGGAATCCACTGGCGACAGTATCCCACCATTCCCAAAAACTTCCTCACCTCCTTCCTTGTCTTTGGTGGACTCATTTGAAGTACACTGGTAATTCTTTCCTTCATTATTTTCCGTGACCCTTTCTCTATCTGGTGACCCAAGTATTTCACTTTCTTCTGACAGAACTGCAGTTTGGAAGGAGACACCTTGTGTCCATTCCCTCCCAAATGGTTCAACAGAGCAATGGTATCGGCTGTGCAGCCACTTTCTGTTTTTGATGCAACCAGTAAGTCATCAATGTACTGTACTAGGGTTGACTCGAATGGCAATTCTAACTCTTCCAAGTCTTTCTTTAGAACCTGATTGAATATGGACGGTGACTCAGAGAACCCTTGAGGAATTCGACACCAACTGTATACTCTGTCTAGGAATTTGAAACAAAAGAGGAATTGGCTGTCCTCATGAAGAGGCACAGAAAAGAATGCTTGTGACAAATCGATGACTGAGAACCACTCAGCTTCGCAAGGGATCTGAAACATTATCACAGCCGGATTCGGTACGACAGGGCAGCACTTGATTATGATGTCATTTATTTTTCTCAAATCCTGTACAAGTCGGACTTTCCCACTTGGCTTCATTAGTCCCATTATCGGTGAATTACATGGGCTGCTTAATACTTCTTTCAGTACTCCCTGCTTCACAAATTCGTCAATAAGTTGGGCAACTTTCATGAGGGTATCTTGTGGCATGTGGTATTGTGGGGTCTGGGGAAAGATCGCATTGGGCTTTACCATCACTTTTACTGGTTCTACTCCTTTCATCAATCCCACCTCTTTCCCTGTCATGTCCCACACTTTCTTTCCGACTGTTTCCCGTAGTTCTGCTGGGATATCTTCTTCAGTTATCATTGGTAAAAGACAAATCAGAGGATACTCTTCGTCAACTGTTTCTATCTCATCCCCCTCTACACTGTCCTCGTCTTCCCCATCATTGCTCGTCTCTATTGTTATTCCTTCGTTTGAACACATGATCGAGCAACCCAATTTACACAATAGGTCTCTTCCTAACAGTGCAATCGGGCTTGAGTCACACACCACAAACTGATGTACCCCTTGATAGTTACCAATGTTGACTGGTATCGGATCTGTTATTGGGTTCGTCAGATGCCTGTTTGCTACTCCCACCACTTGAACTGTCCTCCCTGAGAGTGGCAAATTTGGTACTTCACTGCTCTTAACAGTTGAACGTGTGGCTCCCGTGTCAACCAGGAATGAGACACGATGACCCATTACTCTTCCTTCTACGTACGGACCCCTTTGATCAACTTCTAGAGATGCAGCAAGCACACAATCTCCTTCCTCTTCTGAGCTTTCACTCTCCCATACATTGTTTATTCCACTCTCACTGTGTAATGGGAACTGTTGTACTGTGCCGTTTGTGCTCATTACCTGACCCGTTACCTGTGGAGGAACCATCATTTGCTGCTGACTCATTGGTGCCAAAGGTATTTGCATTTGCTGATTAGGTACCATAGGTAACTGCTGTTGCATCGGCTGCATCTGCGTCATCTGCACACGGGGCATCTGCTGCGGCTGCATAGGTTGTAATCCCTGCAATTGGTTTATGGTCTGAAAATTTGGGTTTAGACCTCTCATTTTTGGTCCTCTCATTGTCTGAAATGCATTGACATCATTGTTTTGCTGACCAACACCTACACCTGCACCTGCACCTTCCTGCACCACCATCGGACACTCGCGTTTCCAGTGACCTACGTTTCCGCACGCGTGACACGGCATCACCTTTTTCATTGCCTGCACACCCGTCACAACAGTGCTCAAATCTGGACCATTATTCACAAAACCTCCTCTACCTCTGCCTCTGCCCTGTGGCTGAAACGCCATGTTTCCTTGCAACTGCGGCTGCTGTTGCTGAAACACCATGTTTCCCTGCAACTGCGGCTGCTGTTGCGGTACCTGCTGTTGGAACCCTTGCATCCCTGGCAACCCTTGCAAGCCTGTCTGAGCCGCCTTAAGCTGCATCATCATCACCTTCTCTTTCAGCCTTTTCTGTTTCACGTCAATTTCGTCGC